>NC_133328.1:158297586-158587522 GCF_042186555.1 Aquarana catesbeiana | reverse complement strand
TCTGCTTCAGTATGTCACAGTACATGTTGGCATTCATGGTTCCCTTAATGAACTATACCTCCCCCAGTGCCGGAAACACTCATGCAGCCCTAGACCATGACACTCCCATGCTTGATACCATGCTTGAATGTAGGCAAGACACACTTGCCTTGTACTCCTCACCTGGTTGCCACCACACACACTTGACACCATCTGAACCAAATAAGTTTATCTTGGTCTCATCAGACCACAGGACATGGTTCCAGTAATCCATGTCCTTAGTCTGCTTGACTTCAGCAAACTGTTCTCTGGCTTTCGTGTGCAATATCTTTAGAAGAAGCTTCCTTCTGGGATGACAGCCATGCAGACCAATTTGATGCAGTGTGAGGCATTTGGTCTGAGCACTGACAGGCTGACCCCCCACCCCTTCAACCTCTGCAGCAATGCTGGCAGCACTCAAACGTCTATTTCCCAAAGACAACCTCTGGATATGACGCTGAGCACGTGCACTTAACTTCTTTGGTCGACCATGGCGAGGTCTGTTATGAGTGGAACATGTCTTGTTAAACCGCTGTATGGTCTTGGCCACCATGCTGCAGTTCAGTTTCAGGGCCTTGGCAATCTTTTCATAGCCTAGGCCATCTTTATGTAGGGATGATTCAGGGTGTGTGCTAATGAGGTCAGCTGGTCAACTCCTTCCTGTGTCATAACCTACAGTCTGTAAGGACGTAAGACAGAAGCAATAGGTACGTTTGGAAACATGGATGGAGGACAGTAAGCTGAAACCACTACAGAACAATTGCAGAGAGAGTGACAACGAAAGTCCAAACAGAGAATCAAAACCTTCGCAGAGAGGCACTTTACGTGAAAGACTAAGTGATAGCTCAGCTGCCTCCAGCCTGGGAACTGGCTACTTTAGAGGGTCTTGCACCACCTGGTGGTTGAATTAAGGAGACGGAAAAGTTTTAAAGATTATTATCCAAAGGCTTGTGATTACTGATATTGTGGTGAGTGCAATCTCACGGGGGGTGACCCCCTCACGCGGTGATCATTATTGATTTCCACGTATACCTTCACATTCACAGATTACATCTTTATTTTTGAACTTTCCTGTCTCTTCAAACATCCGTTCTATACAGAGTGTTTTATAACAACGGACACTTAGCGCTGCTTCAATAAGTACAACAAATCAAGGACTTGGCACGCATATCTTTTTGATTTTAAACTTATTGTTTATTACATCTTTATGTAGAGCAACAATTTTTTTTTTCAGATCCTCAGAGAGTTCTTTGCCATGAGGTGCCATGTTGAACATCCAGTGACCAGTATGAGAGCGTGAGAGTGATAACACCAAATTTAACACACCTGCTCCCCATTTACACCTGAGACCTTGTAACACTAACGAGTCGCATGACACCGGGGAGGGAAAATGGCTAATTGGGCCCAATTTGGACATTTTCATTTAGGGGTGTACTCACTTTTGTTGCCAGCGGTTTAGACATTAATGGCTGTGTGTTGAGTTAATTTGAGGGTACAGCAAATTTACACTGTTATACAAGCTGTACACTCACCACATTACATTGTAGCAAAGTGTCACTTCTTCAGTGTTGTGACATGAAAAGATAATAAAATATTTACAAACATGTGAGGGGTGTACTCACTTTTGTGAGATACTATATATACACTTGTATATAGTATATATTTATATGTTGGTAATATTCATTTTTAACCTACTGGTGCTGATATTAGGAAGAAAGAAGCCTTCTTCCTCTAATCGCACCAGCTTCTCTCCCAGATTCTCCACCTCTGAGCTGGTGAATCTGGAAGAGAGATATTTCAGTGTAATGGCTGTGAGATCTTCAGATCTCACTTTTATAAACTGGCCGTTTGTGACAAAACGGTCATGTACCATGATGAGAAGTGGTGTTCTCTGCTCCTGATCTCAGCTACATAAACCAGTACGCCCCAGAGATCTCAGGATCACGGCTGATCTCTGTTTTATAAACGGACACCTAAATACACAATATACAATCAGATTGCATAGTGTATGGCCATGTTGATACAGCTAAAATTACTAGTTGCGCTTTCAGTGCCATCAATTCTTAACAGCATACCAAACACAGAAGCAAACACACATTTTGCCATGTGAAAAAATGAGGGGCAAATGCTGCAAAATGCACTGTAAAAAACACACAACCCACAAAACACCAAAATGCCCCATTAACCACGTGTAGTGCATCCCATTGAAATCAACGGGCTGCCCTCTGCCTGTCACAGGAAAAACGAGACACAAAATGTGCGCTCCCACTGTGCCAGATGTGAATGGGGCCTGAAAGTGAAATCGGTGCGTTAAAAACTCGAAGAACAACAAGGCTCCATTCACATCTGTGCGTTTTCCTTGCATTTCAGAAATGCACTGCACCAAAAATTGCCGTAAAAAACGCACCAAGCTCCACTCTAAAAAAAGTTCTGAAGCTTCTTTGGGGCTGTATGTAGAGCAGCCCATTCAGGTGGATGGGCTGCCCTATGTGTGATGAGTGAAAATGCTCCAAAACGCCTCCCCAACTCGCTAAAAAAAAAAATGCATATGGGAATGCAAGTTCCCACTATGCAGAGATGTGAACAGGGCTTGACAGCTGAGTGTTTCTGTCCACTCCCTCCCATGTACTTGTATAAAGATGGCTGTACCCTATGCAATCTGATTGTGTATTTAGTGAGAAGGATGATCACTGATTGCATTTCATGTAAAAAACATGCACCTGGGAATGGGAGGGTGGATGATGCAGGGTGTGTGCTAATGAGGTCAGTTGGTCAACTCCTTCCTGTGCCATGACCTAAAGTCTGATCAGGAAGAAAACATTAATAACTCTTGGTATTCAAGTTAAAACAATCCGCCCTTACTTAAATTCTCACCACTGCACCTAGGACCAAAAATGCAGGCATTAAGCTTCAACTCTCACCCCCTCCTCGGTGCCTGGCCACAATATCGAATCACCACTTCCTCGTTCAGCTTCAAGCCTCACATGTCACCTCGGGTCTGCCGTGACCGCATAGGCGTCACCAGGGGGGGCTATCGAGGCTGGAGCCCCGAATGTGGAGCTCATAGCCCCGAGTCTCAGCGGGTGTGGACTGTGGAGGAGAGAAGAGCCGGCGGGTCGCTGCTCTGGCGGGCGGCATTGGAGGTGGAGGAGGGACGATCAGGCATGTACAGGCACTAAGCCATTGGACCGCCACCTCCCCCCCCCCCCGCAGCGCTCACCTCTTCTCCCTGCTTATGCAGCGCGGCTGCATACAAACATGACCCTAGGAGTGGACACTGATAAGCTCATCGTACGATCCAGAAGTCATACAGCAGCACACAGCTGTGACATAAACTTCCTCGGCACTCGTTCACTTGTTCTTTCCTTCCCCCGCTCTTCATTCTGTCTGCTGTCACGGAGAATCTAGATGAGAGGGGGGGAAGGAAAGAACAAGAGAACAAGTGCCGAGGAAGTTCATGTCACAGCTGTGTGCGGCTGCATGACTTCTGGATCGTACAATAAGCTTATCAGTGTCCACTCCTAGGGTCATGTCTGTATGCCTATCTAAGCAGGGAGAGGAGGTGAGCGCTGGGAGGGGGGATAGAGCAGCATGGGGGGGGGGGGAATAGAGGAGCACGGGGACCAGAGCAGGGGGGGGGGGGACCAGCAGAGCACATGTGGGACCAAAACAGCATTCGGGGGATCAGCGGAGCATGCAGGGGACCAGCGCAGCACACAGCACGCGGCGGACCAGAGGAGCATAGGCAGACCAGAGGAGCACAGGCGAACCAGAGGAGCATAGGCGGACCAGAGGAGCATAGGCAGACCAGAGGAGCACAGGCGAACCAGAGGAGCATAGGCGGACCAGCGCAGCACGCGGGGGACCAGCGCAGCACAGGCGGACCAGAGGAGCACAGGCGGACCAGAGGAGCACAGGCGGACCAGCGCAGCACGCGGGGGACCAGAGGAGCACAGGCGGACCAGAGGAGCACAGGCGGACCAGAGGAGCACAGGCGGACCAGCGCAGCACGCGGGGGACCAGAGGAGCACAGGGGGACCAGAGGAGCACAGGGGGACCAGCGCAGCATGCGGGGGACCAGAGGAGCACAGGGGGACCAACGCAGCACGCGGGGGACCAGAGAAGCACAGGGGGACCAACGCAGCACGCGGGGGACCAGAGGAGCACAGGGGGACCAACGCAGCACACAGGGGACCAGAGGAGCACAGGGGGACCAGCGCAGCATGCGGGGGAACAGAGGAGCACAGGGGGACCAGCGCAGCACGCGGGGGACCAGCGCAGCGCGCGGGGGACCAGAGGAGCACAGGGGGACCAGAGGAGCACAGGGGGACCAGCACAGCACGCGGGGGACCAGAGGAGCACAGGGGGACCAGCACAGCACGTGGTGGACCAGAGGAGCACAGGGGGACCAGCGCAGTGCTGGGGACCAGAGCAGCACGCGGGGGACCAGAGAAGCACAGGGGGACCACAGGAGCAAGGGGGACCAGAAGATCCGGCATGGGTGAGACCTGTCAAAGTTGGCCGGTCTGGATGAAGTCCAGGGCCAAATTTTTGTCTCAGTCCAGCCCTGGAGACGAGCAGGCGGACAAGCAGAGATGACATCATCTCTCTCCGCCCACCCGTCACCAATCTTCCGCTTTCACAGCTGGGACTTCAATGTGGGAGCGATATGCGGTGGGGAGCGGAGAGATGATGTCATCTCTCACTGCCTGCCACACATCAACGCTCTTCTGCCCTCACTAAATGGGCCTCTTCAATGTCGGAGGTGTGGTGGGGAGCAGAGAGATTACATCATCTCTCACTGCCCGCCCTGCATCTCCGCTCTCCTGCCCTCACTAAATGGGCCAGTGCTGCCAGCCTGCCACCAATGCAGCGAGAATGCACATTTAGTGGCACTGGCTGGCATAGCAAGTGACAATCTGCTAATGGTGGCAAGTGACAATCTGCTAATGGTGGCAGGTGACGTGGCAAGTGACAATCTGCTAATGGTGGCAGATGATGTGGCAAGTGACAATCTGCTAATGGTGGCAGGTGACGTGGCAAGTGACAATCTGCAAATGGTGGCAAGTGACAATCTGCAATGGGTGGCAAGTGACAATCTGCAAATGGTGGCAGATGATGTGGCAAGTGACACGCCCAGGGCTCCCACTGATTCTGCATTATGGTGAGTTGAACCACTTCATTATATATTACAATATAACAATAGAAACAATGCGCTTTGATCACCCTGACACCATATCAACCATGGTGCCATGAAGATTGAAACGCCAACACCAGCCTTCTTTTGCCCGCAAAAAATTGCTTACCACCAGCGTGCACCCCCCCCGGTTGGTGACCGCTGCTATGGGCTATAGCCCCAGATCTTTTTCAGACCTAGCAACGCCCCTGCGTGACCGTATTCCTACACTGTGTGATCCACTTGTTTAGCATGCTGTGATTTGAAGCTTTTTTTGCTGGCTTGGATTTTGTGAAATATGAGTGGAAAGGTTGTAGATTGGTAGTGTTTACAATAAACTGGTTGATACTGTTTTACACTATTGGAGCACCTTTATTATTTTACATGTGGAACGATTTCTGCATACACAATTGGATATTGGTTCATCGTTTTAACCCTTTCTGTGTGGTTATAAAAGCGCTTTAGCCTTGCATGCAAGTGTAGGCATTTGGAGTCGGTTAGTGCATTGGGATCACTAAACACTTTGGTGTGGTGGAAGAAATAAGAAGACACAACTAGTCAAAGACGTTTTTTGGATGTTTTTTTGAACATCAATTTTTGTTGAGTTATTCACATATGAATTTCACTTGTCACAGGGTGATTTGCTTTATATTATTTGTACACATTTTTTTCAGTGTTGTCTAATTTGGACAATCCTGTCTTAGTTTAGCGCCACTGTTTTTTCTTTTTTTCCTTTAGTCACTAAATAGTTTTTTATTAATATAAGGATAAAACACCACTTATATTCTGTAATCTCTAAAGTGGCAGCTTTTTTTTTCGATAGCATTTTTGGTCCGAGGCGCAGTGGTGGGAATTTAAGTAGGGGCGGATTGTTTTAAGTTGAATACCAACAGTTATTTGTGATTTTGTTTTGACCACTAGCAGCCATGGATGCTTTTAACTATTTGCCGAATAGACAAATGGACCCTGAGTGTATTTTTTCAAGCAATCAGGTAATGACTGATTGTGAGGAAGACTTTCTGGGAATGTTAAAAAGGTTGGATAATCTCCTTGAGAAGCAGATCAAAACACGGTGGGATGTTTTTACTTTTGAACACTACCAAAAAGACAACCTCATTTTTAGAAGCCTGAGGTGGGAAGTTTCCCCTCAGGATGGTCTTAATGACCAGAAGTATATGGATGAATGGCTAGAATTTTTTAATAAAATTGGTAGAGAACTGCAAGGTCTTGTTTTAAAAAGAAAGCAGATTAAATTAGGGATGCTGAATGAGAAAATTAAGAATATACAGGAAAAGTTGGAGCCAATTAAGGAAACAAATCAGATGAAGGAATTTAATAATAACATGAAGAAGAAATTAGAAAAAATTGATCGGGAAACACAAAAGAAGAAAGTTAAGACGTTTAATAGAGATTCTAATGATTTTAAAACTAATAATAGCTATGCCTGGCAGAGCACCAGTTTAGTGAATAATGTTAATCCTAATGGAAATTTGAATGAAAACACGGAACAGGCTACCAAGAATCCTCTCCCCAAACTTGATCAAAGTTAAAAATTGGGGAAACAAAGGTATGAATAATGGAATTGAACAGGGATTGTCGGGGCCAATACAAAGTGATGGTAATCAGGTTATTGGAGGTAATCAGTATAGTGGGAATTATTATTCACCTAAACCATTACAACAGGGAAGAGGGGGGCACTAACAAACTGTTTACAATTACCAATCACCCCGAACTTATAGGGGAAATGCTTCACAAGGTTATAATCCTTCACAAGGTTATCAACAGTGGCAACATTACCCCCATTCCAATCATTATCCTGAGTCAAGGAATGAAGTTCCTCTTTACAATAGATACTCATCATTAGCAGATGAGGACTATTATGCCCATCACCCATACAATTCCTCTTTTTTAGAGCAACGGGGGAGGGGAGGGACACCGAGGAGGAACCCCTGTATAACAAATCAGAGAGGTGGAGGGAGGAATGGGATCCCCCACACCCAAAACAAAGAGGTCATACCCTTTCAAAGAGAAGAAGGGGATGTAGGGCAGGAAGGTGTAAACAACCCAAAAAAATGACTGATATATGCATAAATACTGGTATATACAACTTGAGTGGATTAGAACTTAATCATAAAGAACTCAATATACTCAATTTGGGTTTAAAGTGTGCACCAAAAAAGGTGATGAACACATTTGAAGTCTATATAAGTTCATCAGATCCATGAATATGAAAAAATATTTTTTGAGCCACCCATCGGACTCTATGGGTAGAGCCACCATCACGTCTAGTAAAATAGACAGTGGTTTGAAAAATAAGTCCATCTTTAACCCTCAAAATCCGAGTAATCATTTTATAGCGGTCTTTAAAAGCTTGGTACTGAATGATATTGAGAACTTAACCCCAAAGAAAAGGGTTAATCCTGACTATATTAGGGAAGGTATAAAATCTTTGGAAGACAGGAAAAATATAATTATTCGACCTGCCGATAAGGGAGGGGGGTAGTAGTGATGGACAAAGCTTTTTACCATAACCAACTGGTTGAATTGGTTGGCGATAGGTCCACTTGTAAGAGATTAATGTCTGATCCTACAGGATACTATAAAACCCAGTTGACTTCCTTAGTGGAATGGGGATATAAAATGGATGCCCTAAACCTTAAAGAAAAGAGATACCTTGTTCCGAGTGCGTGTAGAATTCCAGTAATCTACACGCTACCTAAAATATATAAGAACACACAGTGCCCACCACCTCGACCAATTGTTAATGGCATTGGTTCTGTAACGGCAAGGTTGGGGGAATATTTGGACAAATTTCTCCAGATTAGCGTTAAAGCAACTAAAGCTTATCTAAAAGACACTAGAGATTTATTACAACTATTAGAGGAGGTTAAATTAAATACATCTTCTACACCTTATCTGGTAACGGCTGACGTAGCCTCTTTATATACCATCATCCAGCATGAGGATGCATCTTTGGCCCTAAATTGGGCGTTGAGTAGACGGGAAGATATCCCGCATATACAGAAACATTTTTTGGGACACATACTGGAGTTCTGTATGTCCCATAATTACTTTTGGTTTAACGGACAGTTCTTTTCCCAACAGGTTGGCATGGCGATGGGAGCTAAGTATGCTCCCAGCCTCGCCAACCTGTTCATGGCTGAATGAGAGGATAGATGATTCTTTAGTAAAGAGAGACCTCAATTAGACCTCCTGTTCATCTGGGAGGGGTCGGAGGAATCTGCAGTGGAATTTTTGGGGGGGTTAAATAGGAACACCAACAACATTAGATTAGAATAGCAGATTAGTGAGAAAATGGTCAATTTCTTGGATGTTACAATAGAAAAGAGTTTGAATGCACTCAGCACAAAAGTGTATTTCAAACCAACGAACCGCAATAGCTACTTGTCCATCAGGAGTGGTCATCATCCTGCATGGATAAGGAATACGGGACAGATATTGCGAGTCCAACAAAATTGTACACAAATAGAGGATTACTATATGCAAGCCAATATTCTTAAGGAGAAATTTGTACAAAAAAGGTTATAATAGTAATAACCTTAATGAAATAATTCAGGAGGTAGCAAATATTCCAAGGGATCAATGTCTTAAGAAAAATAAACCCAAGTATCTAATAATCAACACCAACTGGGTTTTATTTCAAGTTTCAAGTTTAGGAAAATTGAAAATATATACAAAAAGCACTGGAACATCTTGTGTAGACATCCAGGAGAGATACTGCTTCAGCAACCAAAATGTATCTATAGGAGAGCCCCCAATTTTCGGGATCAAGTAGTGAAAAAGATCTTGGATCCTCCAGGACAAGATGCTACAAAAATAGATCTGAAGGGCTTCTATTGCTGCAGAAAAT
Organism: Aquarana catesbeiana; assembly: GCF_042186555.1. Lineage (NCBI taxonomy): Eukaryota > Metazoa > Chordata > Amphibia > Anura > Ranidae > Aquarana > Aquarana catesbeiana. Next base: position 158,578,457 of record NC_133328.1, on the reverse strand, counting down.
GCATATGTTGCAGAACAGTGAAAGTAAGCAATAGATGAGTGACAAGTGTCACTAATGGAGATGGTGAAACCTTTGAGATAAAGGAGTTTACTACATGCAAATCCTCTCATGTGGTATATTTGATGTGGTGCCCTTGTGGCTTACTATATGTGGGGAAAAGGCTTCTAAAAGTCTGTATAGCAGAACATTTAGCGAACATAAAGAAAGGATTTAGATTTCATAGTGTATCATTACACTTTAAAGAAAAACACCATCAGGATCCCTCCCTGTTACAATTTTGTGGAATCAATGATGTGTATCCATCCTGGAGGGGTTCAAATAGGTTGAGGGATCTGTCTCAAAGGGAAACTCAATGGATTTATCTTTTGAAATGTCTGGCCCAGAAAGGGTTAAACATTGAACTGGATTTAAACTGCTTCATCAATGATTTCTAGTATGATACTGGGATTGATGGGTGATGCAGTTTGTCCTGTGCTAGATGCTTTATTGCTTCAATATTTTCCGTTTAATGATATATCTTATATCCATTATAATTTGAGGCACTATAGGATCCTCTAGTGGATATATGAGTATCTCACACATCTGTATATCTTAATATAGTATGGGAATAGAGTAACGACATTCCACATATTTAGAATTTTATATATATAGTTTTAATATATTTTACACAGATGACTGATATAATTAGCTGTAAATAGTAGGGGAGAGATCAAATTTGTTACAGCTAGCACCTACCAGTGGTTGTTTTTTAAATCATGACTTGTTATCTGTGCTGCTTGCGTAATATGAGCTTGTGGGATGCCATGTAATTATGATGCTATGACTTAAGTTGAAAATTTTTTTTATTTAATTGTTTATACAATATGAGAGATATATGATGTTGTATTTTTGCTTCAGCCATTCATGCTTTGTTTTAACTATAACTATATTAGTATTAGAGTATTTTAATATATTCTTTTACACATATATATATACTTTTTTCTAGATATATTTTATATCATGTAGATTCAGGGTTTAAACTAGCAGAGTGAGAAACATATGGGTGTTTGGATTATTGAGAAATATACACCGATAAAAGATTATGCCTTAGGCTCTTGTTTAGTTTATCCTGCATACAGTGTATATGGGAGAGATATACTTGTATTTTAGATTATATGGGTTATATATATCCTATATTACTTATGTATGATCTGGATGACCGGGATTATGCGGCCGCGGAGACACGAGGTGTGCGCAGGCGCTGTAGAAGGTTCTCTGATATTGGATTGATAGGAGGGTAAAAAAGAGATAATTGTCATCCCGTACAGCCAATCCCATGAATAAGTCAGTTTATGATGAAACATGTCGGAGGCGTGGCTGTATGACTTTCGTCACTAGTGACGTGTGACGCTTGAAGCCGAACAAGGAAGTGGTGATTCAATATTGTGGCCAGGCACCGAGGAGTGGGTGAGAGCTGAGACTTAACGCCTACATATCTCGGGTCCGCCGTGACCGTATCCCTACACTGTGTGATACACTTGTTTGGTGTGCTGTGATTTGAAGCTTTTTTGCTGGCTTGGATTTTGTGAAATGTGAGTGGAAAGGTTGTAGATTGGTAGTGTTTACAATAAACTGGTTGATACTGTTTTACACTATTGGAGCACCTTTATTATTTTGTGGAACGATTTCTGCATACACAATTGGATATCGGTTCATCGTTTTAACCCTTTCTGTGTGGTTATAAAAGCACTTTAGCTTTGCACGCAAGTGTAGGCATTTGGAGTCGGTGAGTGCATTTCTTAAGGGAGTGGGATCACTAAACACTTTGGTGTGGTGGAAGAAATAAGAAGACACAACTAATCAAGGACGTTTTTTGGATGTTTTCTTGAACATCAATTTATGGACATTTTGTTGAGTTATTCACATATCAATTTCACATGTCACAGGGTAATTTAATTGTTGCTTTATATTATTTGTACACTTTTTTTCAGTGTTGTCTAATTTGGACAATTCTGTCTTAGTTTAGCTCCACTGTTTTTTCCTTTTTTCCTTTAGTCGCTAATGCCCGTACACACGGTCGGACATTGATCGGACGGACATCAATGTCGGACATTGATCGGACATTCCCACAACAAAATCCTAGGATTTTTTCCGACGGATGTTGGCTCAAACTCGCACAAAGTTGTCGGAATTTGCGATCGCCAAGAATGCGGTGACGTACACCACGTACGACGAGACTAGAAAAGGCCAGTTTAGAACCAAGCGCGGCACCCTTTGGGCTCCTTTTGCTAATCTCGTATTAGTAAAAGTTTGGTGAGAGACGATTCGCGCTTTTTCAGACTCGTGGTTTTCAGAACGTTTTCTGCTGTTCAGTTTGTGCTTGTGGGTTTGTATCTGCTCTTCAGTGCGTGCAAGCAAGCTACGCGTGACTTTGTCATTGTGTTCTTGTTCGTTCGTTACTGTTTTTCAGGTCGCTCTTCACAGGCCTTGCTGTTCTTCAGTGTGTTCTATTACTTCGTTTTGAGCAGCCGACCGTTTTCTAGACATGTTGCGTATACGTACTCCTCATAGAGTTCGTACTGTGCGGGGGCTTGGTGTTGGGGTCCTGACCTTGACACAAGTCCAGTCCATGAACAGGGTGGGGAGGAGTTCATGGACCAAGAATTGGTTGCTTCAGCGTGACCAGTTCTGTCACATGCCTTTGCTCTGTGAGATCCGTGAGAATAATCCTGATGATTTCAGGAACTTTCTCAGGATGATGGACCCCGTATTTCACCGTTTGTTGGCTTTGCTGACCCCCTATATTAGCAGGCAGGATACCTGCATGAGGCAAGCCATCACTCCGGAGCAGAGGCTCGTCGCCACCCTGCGGTACTTGGCGACGGGGAGAAGCCTGCAGGACTTGAAGTTCTCGACAGGCATCTCCCCCAGGCTCTGGGGATCATTATCCCAGAGACCTGTTCTGCCATCATACAGGTCCTGCAGAAGGAGTATATTAAGGTAAGATTTATCCTTTAATATCACATTTTATTGTATTTAATGTTTGATAATATATTGTATTTCTTTCCTCATTCCCTAATTACCCTGATTGGAATATGCTGTAAATGTCCCCTTTGTCCTCATGCATGCTGGATTTTTATGTAATTATTTTTGTTGTCCTTCATACATATTTGCCTTCACTTACCTCCCCAGCATGGTCTCCTGGCCCTATATTCACCTCATGTAGTCACTTAACAATGTATTTTATCAGCTCCATAGTAGTGCTTTACCCCAAACACCCCCTAAAATGTTTTTAAATGTGATTGGTGCTTCAAATTCAGGCAGAGTGCCAGAGGCTTTTTTTGGGGGTCCCCAAATAATTTGGAACCCTCCCTCCCCCCAACTGCTAAGTCTGCTGATAACAATTCTCTATCTATCCTCAATTATCTATCTGCTGACTTTGCCAAACCCATACACACTATACCCATCTCTTTTGTGGTCAGATTTATGGATGAATTCCCCAAAGCATGTAGTGCAAGGGCCTGCCTGTATAATTTCAAATGGTACTGTTTAAAGTTTTTGTATCCTATTATTATCTTGATAGGTAATAGCAGAATGTCCAAATGTGCTCAAATGTGTACAATGTGTATTTATATCTTTGTATTATGACACTTCTTACCTGTCCAGTGGGCTGCCAATAGTGTAACTAAGGAGGGGCTGTTCCAAGTAATACACATTATTTAGGCATTCATCTCTCAATGAAGTGTGGAGGGTTACCTGTCCAAGAGCCCCCCTCCCCTATAATGTTAGAAATGGCCCATGAGAGGGAGGAGAGGGGGAATATGATAGGTGTACCTTATACTTTGGTCTTTAAAAATTCCCATAAATCAATGTTATCTTGATGTTGGCCAAGAATGTTTGTGTCTAATCTGCTTTCCATGTTTATGTGCAAAAAGACTAATTTTTTTATGTTTTCCTCCACAGTTTCCTTCCACGCCACAGGAATGGCAGACTGTGGCCTCCTACTTTGCCCAGCGGTGGGACTTTCCTAACTGTGGAGGGGCAATTGATGGGAAACACGCCCACATCATCCCACCACCCAACTCGGGGTCGTACTATTATAATTATAAGGGGTTCAATAGTATTGTGATGTTGGCGGTGGTGTCGGCCACTTATGAATTTCTGTATGTGGACGTGGGGAAGAATGGCCGGTATGTCCGATGGTGGAGTCATCGCCCAGACGAAGTTCTACAGGCATTTCCAGACTGGCAGCTTGGAATTGCCACCTCCAGAAGACAATGTGGAAGGACTCCCATTCGTCTGCATTGCGGATGAAGCTTTTGCGCTGGGGGACCATCTTATGCGGCCATTCCCGATGAGGACCCTCACCCCGGACCAGAGGGTTTTTAATTACCGGCTGGCCAGAGCCAGAAGAGTGGGGGAGAACACATTTGGAATCATAGCCAGCCGGTTCCGCCTATTTCTTACACCCATACATATGGCGGAGTACAAACTGAATCACATTATCCTGGCATGCTGTGTTCTACACAACTTTTTATGGCAACATTCTGCCAACTATGCTGGCTCAGTTGGGCCTGAGGCTGGAATTCAAAATGAACCAACCCTGACGGCACTTGAAAGTGGCTGTCCTGGCTTGCCCTCCCTGAGTGCCTGTGATGTCCGGCTAAGATACCTTGAATTCTTTGCGGGTAGGGGGGCTATCAATATGCCAGACAATGTGTGAAACCTTTTTCAAATAAAAAAAAATAATTAAGCAAATCTTTGGTGACATTTACTGCTTGTGTTTGTTTTAGCTGACCCTGACAGAAATGTGTGGAGTCCTGAAAATGACGTGATTGTGTAACCTTACAAAGCATTGTTGGGTGTTATTTCCTAAAGGCAAAGACACTTTGCACTACAAGTGCACTTGAAACTGCACTTGTAGTGCAAAGTGGATTTGCCCTTGGGAAATAACCCCCATTGTCACAGAAAGCATCAATTAGAGCACCACAAAAGTGTTGTAGCGTTGAGACAATAATCTGCACATTCTTGATTAACAATCTTTTTAATACCAGCACAATCACATGTGCATTTAGAAAAGGTTTTTAAAAGAAACCAACATGTTTGTTGTATAACAATTTTTGGGGTGGCATTAGAAAAAGTAGAAATGTCCATTTAAGATAAAACAGGCATGTTTAAAACCAACAAGAAAGACACAAATCTTAACTTACAAAGTAAGAACTTGGTAGACCTTGAAGGCAATATCAGACATGAGTATTTAGGAACTGTGTTTGATATTGCGTTCAGATGGGGTGAAGTCACCTCCGGAAAAGCCAAATTTTGAAGATGCACACAAATTTATGAATGTCAACATGTGCTACCTGCCATCACGGGGGATCAAGGGACGTGTTTTCAGCTACTTTATTATTGAGGAAGGGGTTACACCCCCAAACGCGTCCATTGATCTGCCATGATGGCAGATAGCACATGTTGACACACTGTGTGCATCTTCAAAATTTGGCTTTTCTACTATTTGACAAAAAAATGTAAAAATTGTAGTACACCATAAAACAAAGGGATTTGGAGGGGTTTTAAAATCTCCCCAAAACATCAATGATGTTCTTATTTTTTGAACAACATCATTGATGTTTTTCTTGATGTTTTCCAAGTCCCTATTACACCCCATGATCTCCCCAATCAGGATCTGTGCACTTTCTGAGGTGAAAGGATCTGGATCCACAACATCACGATCACCTAAAAAGATAGAAACAAAAACACACCATGTATTATAAATATGGGGCATCCATCTCTTCATTATGTCGACCATCTCCAACATCTCCCCAAAGGACATATTTGATGCCTTAAATCGTCTCCTTCTGCATCAGGACATTTCAGGCTCTGAGCTTTCCTCCTCCTCCTCATCGTTGGTGTAAATATCAGACACCTGCTCTGACTCCGCCATGTGCTCTTCCCCACTGCGCCGAACCAAAAGGGGCGGGGAATAGACTAGAAAGAACGTCGGGGCCGGCGGAGTTTCACACATGTGCAGTGTCTATAAAGCATAACACGCATGCGTAGTAAGTACGATCTGTGAGCGGAGGAAGGAGTAATGGAGGTGCCGATCGTGATAACGAAGGTAAGATTTAACATTGGGCCTTTACTGCTTCTAGATTGAGGCCTGTATTTGCACAAGTTTAGAAGACTTTAGGCTGACATGTGTGTCTTGTGTTGTGTCTTGCAGTAAAAATGGATATCTTGAAAGATAAGGACTTTATGCCAATCTTCATTGATATGTTCAGGGAGCTGCCTTGTCTGTGGGAGATAAACCACCCTGAATATAAGAACCAAACAAAGAGGAGGGCAGCACTGGATCAATTGCTGGAATTTGTGAAGACGGTGATCCCCACGGCAGACATCACCTATTTGAAGATCCTAATTGGTAGCCTGAGGAGCACTTATCTAAGGGAGCACAAGAAGGTCCAGGATTCCCAGAGATCAGAAGCTGCAGATGACATCTATGTCCCCAGGCTGTGGTACTATGACAGGCTGCATTTTCTGGCAGGTCAGACTGAACCCAGGCCAACACTCTCCAGTCTTCCTTCCACGCTTCCTTCCCCCCCAGCTGAGGCTTCTGAAGCCCAACCTGGGCCTTCCAGGCAGCAACATGTGGAGGAGCCCAGCTTGAGCCAGGTATAGCATTCCTCTAAATATTTCTGGTTGTCAAATCAATGATGTTAACTAGATGTTAGTTTGGAGTACTAATTTATGATTGTGATTGATGATGCAAAAACTAAAACCATGTCCCTTTTTCATACACAGGGAAGTCTCAGCCAGGAGGTGGCCGGGCCAAGCAGGCTGCCTGATATCCAGGTCCCTCCCCTACACCTTCAAAGACAAAGTGGCAGGAAGAGGAGTAACCTGGAGGAGGCTGCCATAGGCCTCTTTTGGAAGGCTACAGAGGCCCTGAGAAGCCCCCACAGTGTGGAGGAGGACTTTGCTTGCATAACTGCCTGCAAAATGCTGCAGATGGAGTAGGGCCAACGACTCCTGTGTGAGTCCTTAATTTTGGAAGCTCTCAATAAGGGGTTGAGGGGCCAAATAACATCTGCTACCCACATTTGTGACCTCACACATAGTCCTCCTCCAGGTCCTACTACTCCTCCTCCTCCTCTAGGTCCTACTACTCCTCCTCCTGCCACATCTCCAACACCAGAGCCACAGCTGGGAAGGAAGCGTGGAAAGAAGACCAGAGAGTGATGACCCTGGGTCCAGTCTGGTCTGGCAAAAGATGCAGCCTCTTGTAGTACCACAGCCTGGGGACACAGATGTCATCTGCTGCTTTCCGGATCTCTGGGACTTCTGGACCAGACTGCACTCCCTTAGATATGGACTCCTGAGGCCACCAATTTTGCAGGAAAAGATTTTGTGCGTCGGAACTGGCCACACATGGTCGGAATTAACGCGATCGGATTTTGTTGTCAGAAAATTTTATAGCCTGCTCTCAAACTTTGTGTGTCGGAAAATCTGATGGAAAATGTCCGATGGAGCCCACACATGGTCGGAATGTTCGACAACACGCTCTGATCGGACATTTTCCATCGGAAAATCCGACCGTGTGTATGGGGCATAAATAGTTTTTTATTAATATAAGGATAAAACACCACTTATAGGAAGAAAACATTACTAATGGAAACGTCTGGAAACATGGATTTAGACAAGAAAAGTAAGTGACTGTAGATTTAATGGAAAGGTTTGATATTTTTGCAAAAAAAGTACATGTGCTGTTAACACCATGAGTGGCCGTCACCAAAAAAAAATGCTTGCTTACCAGATTTATCAGACCTATAAGAACGGTCAACAGCACCTGTGGCTGATTACCCTGCCAGGGCCTTTGGACTGCAGTCAATTCGACACACGGTGGTCCTGTGGGTGCTCCCTCCTGTCCTCTTGCTTCAACTATCCACTAATATCCCACTGTTGGATTGGCTCTGCAGACTCCTCTTCTCCGTTGCCGATACCTGCAGGTTTCCTGGCAATCCCCTGGACAGGTTTGTTGGTGGTGGGGGTCCTCTGGGCTTGTATGGCCCTCTGTTGGATTGGCTCTGCAGACACCTCTTCTCCCTTGCCGATACCTGCAGGTTTCCTGCCAATCCCCTGGACAGGTTTGTTGGTGGCGGGGGTCCACTGGGCTTGTACAGTCCTCTCACAGATGAGTAAAAAACTCATATAATGGTCACTCCTTTCCTCTCCTCCACGCCACAACAGCTGATCCTCCTACGCTCTCCAAGCAGAGAGTGATGGCCACACATGGTGTTAACAGCACATGGGATCTGGAGTGTGTGGAGTGCATCTATGAACTCTGATTTGAAACTTAGGAATGTGATGCCTCTATCCTTTCACTACTGCTGGTCCTGCATCTATGTCTTTCCCACTACATAAGACTGTGTTACATTGGATATCCATGTTGTTTTTCAACCTTTCTAACAAGGACTCTAATATTGCAAATATAAACGCTGATTTGTCTATGAATATTATGCTGTTCTAACTGTTATGCGCGACTCTGTTTTTAATATATATATATTGGTGCATAGGAGAGCTGGAATTTAGTGTACAAAGGTGAACTTACCCTTTAAGCACGTCTCTGGTATTACTTGCGAAGCAGACACTAACCAGTAAGCAAGCAATATTTTGTTATTGCTTGAGTATCAACCAATTGGCTCCACCCTTGTTTCTCTTGCGCACCTATTCACAAATTGGTTGGCTGAGTCCTTCTATTAACATTTTATAGATCTTCTTTCCTAGTCTTTTGAAATGTGTTTAGGTAAGTCACATAAACAGGTCTACCTTAACCACTTAGCAACCACCCTCCCACAATGTACTGTGGGTGATCGGCCGCTGACATACCATTTTGTTGCTGCCCACTTCCGGGTTTAGGGCACGTGCGCGCATCCTCACCCCCACCCGGCTCCCATTGTGTTAGTACACTGAGCCTGTCAGCAAGTCCCGGCCAATGATTCACGCCCTGGACATGCTGGTTGGATGTGTATATTTACAGGCCAGAGCTCTGTGTTGAATGTCACAGGGAATGATCTCTGTGTTTCTCATCCCTGCAAGCAGCACACTTTACTCACATTACACATAGTTAGGCACATATTTAAACCCTTGATCGCCCTAGATGTTAACCCCTTAGCACACACCCTGCATCATCCACCCTCCCATTCCCAGGTGCATGTTTTTTAAATGAAATGCAATCAATCAGATCACCCTTCTCACTAAATACACAATATACAATCAGATTGCATAGTGTATGGCCATGTTTATACACCTAAAATTACTAGTTGCGCTTTCAGTGCCCTTAATTCTTAACAGCACACCAAACACAGAAGCAAACACACATTTTGCCATGTGAAAAAACGAGGGGCAAATGCTGTAAAATGCACAGTAAAAAACACACAGCCCACAAAACGCCAAAATGTCCCATTAACCACATGTAGTGGATCCCAGCAGAGTCATTAGTACAATAACAATGTATAGTATTATCACTGATCTCTGTATTAATGTCACTGATGATGTCAGTGGCAGTTAGTCAGTTCCCCTCCAGCATCAATTAGTGTCAGATTATCTGCCGCACTATTGCAGTCCCATCCCATAATAACTTGTTGATTGTCGGCATTAGTAGTATTAAAAAATGTTAAAAAAATTCCAGTAAATATACTGTATATACTGTATATAGTTTGTAGGCATACCATTCAATATACACTAACGTAACAGAATACATTTTGGCCAAAATGTATTAAGAAATTAGATTTTTTATATTTTTTTATTGGATATGTTTATGTTTTAGCAGAATGTAAAAAATATTGTTTTTTTTTGTTTGTTTTTTTTTCAAAATTTTCATTTTTTTCGTTTATATATTGCAAACATTTTAAAAACCCATTGGGGATCAAATACCACCAAAAGAAAGCTCTGTTTGTGTGAAAATTTAGTAAATTGTGTAAATTTCATGTGGGTACAGCATTGCCTGACCACGCAATCACCAGTGCAGTCCCGAAAGGCAAAAAATGGCCTAGTCACGAAGGGGCTGAAATCTTCTGGAGCTGAAATGGTTAAATATCGCAAACGTTGCCATTAACCAAAAATTGTACTTCTTTATACAGGACAAACCTTTAAACCAGTCCTCAGTCTTGGGGTTTGCACTTTGCAAGGAGATTTTCCCCACAGTTTAGCAAATGTGGTGAAATTTCATTCTGAAAAAAAAAAAAAAAAAAAAAATATATATATATATATATATATATATATATATATATATATATATATATATATATAAAAAGTGGCATTTTTGCTTGCACATGATTGGATAAACTAGAAGTCATCAGAGCTTCACCTCATTCACTAAGCTCTAAGTGAACAGTCTATTTGCACTTAGTAAATCAACCCCTTTGTCTCTAGTGATTGAAGTATCTGATTCAACTAGTCTCCTACAGAAATGTCATTTTTGCAGAGGTTTGCAAAGTATTTCTGTCAAGGATCTTGATTGTTGAAACCATTTTCTCAATAAAGTATGACAATGTAAGATGCTGTGCATTAATTTTGGTAAATGTGACAGTATTTTTTGTGTTTTGCAGTAAGATCAAATTGTATTTTAGAAGCCATTCATGCGGAACTCCAAGCAATTCCTAAGACCTCAAATAAAAAGGTTCAAAATACTGCGCCAACCTGTAGTGCAAAAGCAGCCAACACAACAATATGACTACCGTATTTATCGGCGTATAACACGCACCGGCGTATAACACGCACCCCAATTTAGGAGGGAATTTTAAGGAAAAAAAACTTTTAGGAGGGAAGTTGAAGGGAAAAAAACTTACATTTAAATGCCCATCATTGCAGCCTTCTCAGTGCAGCCTTGTCAGTGCAGCCTTGTCAGTGCAGCCATGTCAGTGCAGCCATGTCAGTGCAGCCATGTCAGTGCAGCCTTGTCAGTGCAGCCTTGTCAGTGCAGCCATGTCAGTGCAGCCTTGTCAGTGCAGCCATGTCAGTGCAGCCTTGTCAGTGCAGCCATGCAGCCTCGTCAGTGCAGCCATGTCAGTGCAGCCTTCCCCAGTGCAGCCTTCCCCAGTGCAGCCTTCCCCAGTGCAGCCTTCCCCAGTGCAGCCTCCCCCAGTGCAGCCTCCCCCAGTGCAGCCTCCCCCAGTGCAGCCTCCCCCAGTGCAGCCTCCCCCAGTGCAGCCTTGTCCAGTGCAGCCTTCGATCCCCTGTCTTCAAAATCGCCGACCGCGATTTGAAAATGGCACCGCCGGCGCCGAAATACACAGAGCCGGCCCTCGGCTCTTTCCGGCGGCTCTCTTTCACTTTCGGCTCCACTTGTAGTCCCGAGCGGAGCTATCCGAACCTAGCCGAGTAGGTTCGGATAGCTCCGCTCGGGACTACGAGTGGAGCCGAAAATGAACGAGAGCCGCCGGAAAGAGCCGAGGACCGGCTCTGTGTATTTAGGCGCCGGCGGCGCCATTTTCAAATCGCGGTCGGCGATTTTTGAGTTGTGCAGTTCGGGATCGGCGTATAACACGCACCTGCGACTTTCCCCTGATTTTAAGGGGAAAAAAGTGCGTGTTATACGCCGATAAATACGGTAATTATAACGGGAATGTGAGACTAAAAATGTGGCGCTAAAAAATGAAAAATGAGGCTACCTGAAACAAGTAGTTTCTCTAAAAAAAAACATGTGTGAATATTAAGTAAACACCATGGGGTGAAATAAGGGAAGTGATGTCATGCAGCAGTGAATCACTCACTATAGACTATCATCAGGTATTGCATATAATATAAATAAATGTTATATATTTATAAATAAGTGTGAATAAGCATATATATATATGGTTCAATGCAAAAAAAAAAGTGCACACCAAAAAATTAAGTGACTAATAAAAACAAGCAAAAGCATGAATAAAACAATGTGTGAATAAGTGACAAATGGCAATATAAAAGTCCCAAAAGATGGTGATAATTGGGAGGAAGGACTGAGGGAATATCTTCAAATAAAATCAACGATCTTCAAAGTAGATAAATTCAGTGGTGGGTATACACCCAAGAGTGCTGACACCATCGAAGGGACAAAGGGAGAATAAGGTACCCTTACCGGGAGAGGTGGACCCAGCTCACCATACGGCGGTGGGTCAGTAAAGCGTAGTATCAGAGACTTGAAGAAGAACTCACGGAATGGACTCCACAGTAAACCCTCCAGCTGAATCTCAAAGACGCCAAACAGGGGAGATGGATGAAAGATGGCCACATCAGCCAAACCACTATCGGCTTCCTGGGAGCTTTCCTTCAGCTCAAAGGGACATCAGGAGGTATGTGGGGAAAAAAAGGAGTCTCCACATAGTGTAAATCCGTATGTTGGGATTTATTCATTTCAAATAAAACGGATATCCAAAAGTAAGCAGTTAAAATGTACAAATAAAACAGCAGCAAAAGTGAAAAAAGCGCAGTAAAGTGCCCAAGGCTGGCGTATTAACCCTACACGTTTCTTCTTAAGAGACTTCAACTGGGGTATATGTCGGCCGTTCACCTACTGCGCTATATATATGTATAAAAATTATCGTAATTACAAGCCTGTATGGCTACTTCCCTGTCCTGGTGTCTCGTTTGCGTTCCAATGGTAATGACGTCAAATGGTGGGATGCTTCCGTCTCGAGCGTCCTGAACGTCCTGACGTCAGGCGTCACGGCGCTCCATACAACTAAATGGAATAGGGAAGTGCGATATAGATGAAGAGATCCAACAAATATCACTAATATCTGAACAACCTAAATCTAGACAAGACTTTACACATAACTAGTCCTTTCTTACCACTCTCTCTGTACAACACAGACAAATTAAAAATATTATTCACAAACACTGGAATATTTTGAAAAATGACCATCTATTGGGCCCCCTTCTTCTTGACAATGCTGGTATTACCTATAGGGGTGCCCTCCCATTAAGTAGACAGATTGCGCCTAATGTCGTTGACCCACCCTCCATTCCAACTTTTTTTCGACATTTGAAAGGATATTATCCATGCCATAAATGCAAGGTGTGTATACACAACATCTGTGGATGCAGAAAAACACTAACATTTAGATCCACTTCTACATCAATGGAATATGAAATGAAACATTTCACGACCTGCGCCACTAAATATATTGTCTACCTCATCACCTGCCCTTGTGGGAAACAATATGTGGGACGTACCGTACATGCTTTTTCCACAAGGGTAGGTGAACATATTACTAGCATTAAAAAGGGATGCACTAACCATAATGTCCCGAGACACTACTTAGAGTTTCACAATCAAAACCCTGCAGGTACCAGCTTTCAAGTGATTGATAAATTCGTTCCACATTGGAGGGGTGAATTTAATCTCAGAGGTGTTTCTAAACTAGAGACCTTCTGGATCTACCAGTTAAAAAGCTATAAACCGTTTGGATTAAACGTGGATTGGGATCTCAATGCCTTTATTAATAATCTCCCCATCTACACTTCTACATAGATGCCTACCCTCACCCCTACTGATACCTATATATGCCCCTATACCAGTGTCCCCAAGGAATATTAACTAGGTATCCAAGAGTTTTTCAGTACCCTCTAGCTCTATTCCTTTTTATTATAGATGTGTTTTGTATCTTTTATATACCTCTGTGGTTGCAATAATATTATATTTAATTTTATCATTATTGCTTTTGTCCTACCCCCCTCTATTTCTACTCATTTTGAAATAATCTTTTTTACCTTATTATTTTTTTACCTCATTGTTTTATATTCTCAACACTGCATTTGTATCTCGATATATATGCAGGAGATACTATATTCTACTTACATTGGACATGTCTCTAACCTCTTTTGATAACGTGCTCTATATTCATATGTATCACATACATTTGAGATTTATACCCAATCTAGATCGCCTTTTTTTATATAGGATGCACTCCGGTCATTGGGTATATATGTTGTAGTTTTCCTTGATATTATTATCTCTCTTTGGCATTATGTATAAAGATGTGGCCATCTTTCATCCATCTCCCTTGTTTGGCTTCTTTGAGATCCAGCCGGAGGGTTTACTGTGGAGTCCAGTCCATGAGTTCCTCTTCAAGTCTCTGATACTACGCCTTACTGACCCAGCGCCGTATGGTGAGCTGGGTCCACCTCTCCCGGTAAGGGTACCTTATTCTCCCTTTGTCCCTTCGATGGTGTCAGCACTCTTGGGTGTATACCCACCACTGAATTTATCTACTTTGAAGATCGTTGATTTTATTTGAAGATATTCCCTCAGTCCTTCCTCCCAATTATCACCATCTTTTGGGACTTTTATATTGCCATTTGTCAATTATTCACACATTGTTTTATTCATGCTTTTGCTTGTTTTTATTAGTCACTTAATTTTTTGGTGTGCACTTTTTTTTTTGCATTGAACCATATATATATATGCTTATTCACACTTATTTATAAATATATAACATTTATTTATATTATATGCAATACCTGATGATAGTCTATAGTGAGTGATTCACTGCTGCATGACATCACTTCCCTTATTTCACCCCATGGTGTTTACTTAATATTCACACATGTTTGTTTTTGAGAAAAACTACTTGTTTCAGGTAGCCTCATTTTTAATTTTTTAGCGCCACATTTTTAGTCTCAAATTCCTAAGACCTCACCACTTATTTTAATTTAATTGCGTTATAACTTAATTCATATACTATGTAATTGTGTCTATTTTAGTATCCACAGTAAAAATGGTCAAATCTGGAATATATTAAATGGACAAGTACTATAGGAATATTATTGTGCTGCTATGAATGGGCTGCTCAGTTTGATTAATATAGCTCTGCAGTCTAATTATATTTGTTTTTGGTATCTAATACTGTGCCGTGTTGGTAGTTTGCCCAATAAATAAATAATAATGTTTTGATCCCAGCAAATATTGTGGGCAGTAATGCATTTCATGCCAAATTTTAATCTCAGTCTGGCCATATCAGTATGTATTATTTAACATTTTGGCAGACAGTCCGAAGAACAAAAAGTTTGCACTTCCAACATACAATTGGATAGTTTGAGATATCTGAACTTCAATACAGTAAACAAGTGTGATAATTTGGGTTATCTAATTCAATTTAAAGCAAATGTACAAAACACTGGGGTTGGTTTACTAAGGAAGTACAATTTTACCTGAGCAAGTCAACCAGTATTCACTTTGATTAATAAACCTTGTACAGGGGGGAAAACACAGGAAATTATTTTGCAGATTGATTGGGATATGACTAGAAATTCAACCCTACTTAGTGGAATTCAGTACAATAGCATACAAGACTGAAATTTGCTATGTTGAGAAATTCAATATTTGAAAAGAATTCAATAGCAATAGTTAGAGCTTAGGGATTTTGCATTCCATTTGTACTGGACCAGACTATTAAGCAGACGGATTAGAAATTAAACTCAATTAATTGGCTATATGCAAATTACACTACAATGTAGCCACATTAGGAAACAATTGCAATTTTTAAGCAAGAGATTAAAAAAAATGAACAAAACTTGCCGCTGTGGTAATGATAAATTTGGCCTGGTTTATGAAATGAAACAAAGTTGGGAGGGTGTCACCCTAATAACATTTCTTTATAGCTGATAAGAGATCAGCTGTAATTTTCCTACAGCAGGGGTCTCCAAACTTTTCAAACAAAGGGCCAGTTAACTGCTCTTCAAACTTTAGGGTGGACCGGACTGTGGCTAGTTGGAGTAGAAAATGCCCTGGCATCGGTGGGAGTAAAAAATGCCATAGGCTTGGGTGTTAGTAGGAGTAAAAAAATGACATCATTGGTGTCAGTGGGAGGATTAGTGCCCCATCGTTGGTGTCAGTTGGAGAACTAGTTCCCCATCTCTGGCATCAGTGAAAGGAATAGTACCCCATTGTTGGTGTCAGTGGGAGGAATAATACCTTGTATCAGTGGAGGGAATAGTGCCCCAAGGGCCGGATAAAAGCAAGCAAAGGGCCGCATTCGGCCAACTGCTGCAGTTTAGAGACCCCTGTCCTACAGGGATGAACATAAAGCAGCTCCACTTTTCCCCAATTTTCATGAACTAGGCCCATGTGTCTTGCACAGAGGTTACAGTATATAGTATTATTGCTTTGCATCAATTCCACTTTTGATCCAATTTTCAGTTATCCAGTTTTTTCCTCTGCAAGGTTTCAAGGTTTTTCCTAGAGTTTCAGGCTGAAAAGGCAAATTTCCTTTAAGATA
Source organism: Aquarana catesbeiana (assembly GCF_042186555.1). NCBI lineage: Eukaryota > Metazoa > Chordata > Amphibia > Anura > Ranidae > Aquarana > Aquarana catesbeiana. The sequence goes on along the minus strand of NC_133328.1, from coordinate 158,562,225 downwards.
ATAAATAAATAGCCACTTCAGCCCTGGAAGATTTTACCCCCTTCCTGACCAGAGCATTTTTTGCGATTCGGCACTGCGTCGCTTTAGCTGACAATTGCATGGTCGTGCAACTTTGTAACCAAACAAAATTGACGCCCTTTTTTTCCCACAAATACATCTTTCTTTTGGCGGTATTTGTTCACCTCTGCGTTTTTTATTTTTTGCGCTATAAATTTTTTACTTTTTGCTATAATAAATATCCCCCAAAAATGTATTAAAAAAACAAATTTTTTCCTCCGTTTAGGCTGATATGTATTCTTCTACATATTTTTGTTAAAAAAAATTGCAATAAGCGTTTATATTGATTGGTTTGCACAAAAGTTATAGCGTCTACAAAATAGGGGATTGTTTTATGGCATTTTTATTATTAATTTTTTTTATTAGTAATGGCGGCGAGCTGCGATTTTTATCATGACTGTGACATTATGGTGGACACATCAGACACTTTTGACACTATTTTGGAACCATTGTCATTTATACAGCGATCAGTGCTATAAAAATTAACTTGTTACTGTGTAAATGACACTGGCAGGGAAGGGGTTAAACACTAGGGGACAAATCAAGGGGATAAGTGTGTCCTAGGGAGTGATTCTAACTGTGGAGCGGGTGGGCTTCAACTCACATGACAGCGATCACTGCTTCCGATGACAAGGAGCAGTGATCTCTCTCATGTCACTAGATTGAACAGGGAAATACCTTGTTTACATAGGCATCTCCATGTTCTACCTCTCCACACCACAATCGCGGGCCGCTGGCAAACATCGAGTTCCCGGGACCCACGGACACGCTCCCGCGGTACCCCCATTTGCCTGCCTGTGCCATTCTGCCGACATACATCTGTGTGCGGCAGTCGGCAAGTGGATAAAGCTCCATGACTCTCTTTCTTTTTTGTTTTTTTGTTTACAAACTATTTTTATTGGGTACTAAACAAGTAGTACAAAAAGTGTTATCATGTGCCAAGGGAAATACATTACATGAGGTTTACAAGTAAGGAAGATTATCATAAAGTATACAGTAGTCAATAGGTGTACTTTGTTATAGTTGACTAACATGTTAGCAGTAATATCCACGAATGCTATAATCAACTTATATATCCCAATGATCTCTAATAAAAAGTATTATTATTCAGGATTGAAAAAGTGTTTAGAATGATTAAACCATGGGTCCCATTTTTTATCATATAAATGATTTGTATTATGTAAGGTGTGAATTATTTTTTCCATGAGATTAATATTGTTAATTCTAATTTTCAAATGGGCTAGAGGTACCAATGGGGATTTCCAATAGTATGCTATCAGCTAGTGTATTGCTACACATATTGTGTGGATCAGTCTCATATGATGGATGGATAGCCCAATGATAGGGGAGAATAAAAGTCCATTGTGGAGAGCGAGCCGTATATCATTATCTGAGATTTTGGATGCAAATTTTTCGAATTGCTTCCATATATGTGTAACCTTCTCACAATCCCAGAAAATGTGTGAAAATGATCCAGTGGGGAGGCGCATGCGCGGAGTCTAGCGCAGCGGACATGTCCTGCTAGAGCTCCGCTCCGTGAAAAGGGAGAACCGCTGTATAAAGGCAGCCCACCGTCGTTTTTCATTCAAAAAACGAGACATTATACTCCTGAGAGGTGAGAGAAAACTTTGAAAGCAAAATGGTACTAGGGGGAAACCGGAATAAATATAAAAATGCCCCCAGCGGAGGCACACAGGCTAAGACTGCAGTGAAATTGGCGCCAGTCCCCTCAGTCTCCTCAGCCTCAGGCATAATCACCTCAGAGAGCAGGAGAAAGACAAAGCTGTCACAGCAAATCTCCTCAGATGAATCTGACACAGAATCATTTCTGTCACAAAAATCTTCACAAGAACCAGCAGTAACTCCAAACCTTATCAAACAATTTGAGAAAATGCTACACAAAGCATTAAAGATTACCTCAGAACAAATAACCAATAATCTTACTAAAGAAATCAGAGAATTGGGGAACCGTACAGCAGCGCTGGAAATTAAAACTGAAGAACTAGAAAACACAACACAGGAATTTATGACTGAAATAGATCTTCTTAAAGAAGAAAATATAATCTTACAAAACAAATTGGAAGATTATGAAAATCGCGCAAGAAGGTCAAATTTGCGTTTCAGAGGCATTCCTGAATCGATCGTTGACCTATCTTCTACAATAACAGCTTTATGCCAAGAATTACAACCAGGAATACCGATCGAAAGGTTGGAAATGGATAGGGTACACAGAGCCCTCATGCCTAAAAAAACAGATGGACCCCCTCGAGACATCATAGCAAAGTTCCATTTTTATCGAACGAAAGAACAACTTTTATTTGCGGCCAGAGAAAAAAAAAACTTAACCTTTCAAGGTCACAATTTTCAGATTTTCGCAGATCTCTCTCAAGTTACTATCTCTAAAAGACGTGCTATGAAAATACATCTGCTGGAACTGCAAAGAAACAATATCACATACCAATGGGGTTTTCCATTCTCCATACGTTTTACCTACCAAGGAAACAGGCACATTTGTAGATCTCCGAACGAACTACAACAAGCTCTACAAGATCTTAACTTGATCAATGGAACATCTGCAATCAATACCTCACGAAGACGAACAGCATCCGCTTCTTCACTACCAACTTCATCCCCAGCTATAGAAAAAAACGGCAACCAGCATATCCACAAGAGAGGCCGCTATATATCCCCTCCACAAGAACAAGAACTAGATCCAATGGACTGAAAGACTATTTTTCCAGGAACATGAATTTAAACATAAAATATAAAATTAACTAAAAAGATATGCTCTCAATGAATGCACAGCATATTGGATGCATTCACAATGCAATTCTTACATGAATTTACATCCCATACTTGTATTCTAATAAATAGAATACAATATGGACAAGGGTAAATCCCAGATTCAAGTAACAATTATATATGCTTAACATAATCATCTGAGAACATAGATCTTTTTAGTCCCATATTTATTCCCAAAACATGAAACCAGGTTTGTTTTTAGTTTTTTTTTGTTGTTCTCTTTTCTTTTTTTTTTTATATAAATGGAATGGTTTAAAGTAGCTCTCCTTATTTATTGTATGCAGCATTGAGTTCCACACTACTATAATCAAATAAATAAGGAAGCTCAGTCATGTCAGGAGAATTATAAATTTATTTCTTAGATATATTGTTATATAGATTATATACACAATTTTTTTTTACAAAAAAAAAAAAAAAAAAAGTTTTTTTTATTCAGATGCTATAGCCCATACTATTATTCTAAAAATAAATATAAGATGGGCTAGATTAACTCTTTACTCAGATGTCATCTGAGTTTGTTGAATATTATCATACAAAAACACCATTCCTATAAGTTCCATACTTACTTCATATTTTGAAACTAAGTAGCTTTTTCTTTTTCCCTAACCAGATTGGTTAAAATACCTTTCCTATTTATCAGTTGCAACTTTGAATTAAACACTATTATTATCAAAAGAAGACCTAGTCATGACTGAAATGATACAAATTTACTTCTATAAGTGATACTTTTAGGTAAAATACTGAAACAAAGTTTAGTAGTAAACCTAAACACTAACCACAAAACATATTTTTTTTTTTTTTTTTATATATGTATATATATATATATATATATATATATATATATATATATATATATATATATATATATATATATATATATATATATTATTTTTTTTCTCCTCTTTTTCCAGACTGGATAGTTTATTCTACTTAAATAACAGAGAATTTTTGAAGTTTTTCTTCAAAACATTAGATAATATAGAGATGTTTCGTTCCAAGCCTTAAGGGCTACAAATTTACATCCTAGTGATGTTATTTTTCCTTTTTACATTTTTTTACAAAGTGGTTCTCCTGCTCACGGAAATTCCGTGCGCCTCACCTAGTCTTCCTCGGATCCCCCCCGCTTAATATGGGGAGACCTGACGAAGGCCTTCGACCCCCTGTTGAGTGGTTTCACCCCTCACCACGGGCAAATTCTGAACACCTTAGTATTTTATTCTTAAGCTTATGTAATGAAATCTTACCTGTTTTCTTCTTCTTCCCTAAACCAGATCACACAAGATTCTTTTTTCTCTTTCTCCTTTTCAAGTCCGTATGGGTTGGGTCCAGCGTTCTCCAAACCAGAATAATTGGTAAGTGCTGCCTACTGACTCAGTTACCATGGCTCCTTTAAACATCTTATCCCTCAATGTGCAGGGACTCAATGTGCCACAGAAACGTACTAAAGCGTTTAGATCATTCCAAACACAAAAGGCACACATTGTGTGTATTCAAGAGACGCATTTTACAATAAACTCAACACCTAAATTTTTTAGTTCATCCTATCCACAAGTATTTACTGCCTCGGCCAATACCAAAAAACGCGGAACTTTAGTGGCATTCCACCGCTCCACCCCAATCACAGTCCACTCGGAAATTAAAGACCCGGAAGGACGTTATTTAATCCTGACGGGAAACATTTTAGATACAGAAGTAACTGTGGTCTCCTATTATGCTCCAAACAAACAACCAATTCCATTTTTAACACATCTCTTGCAAGTAGTTAATGCACATAAAATGGGAACAATTATAGTATGTGGTGATTCCAACCAGGTTCTCCTCCCATTTCTGGACAAAACTCCATATACGTCACCTCGAAACCAATCTAAAATATCCCTCTCTCAACTTCTTTCGAAACACAATCTAGTTGATTCATGGAGGGAGAGTAACCCAACAAAAAGAAACTACACATATTTTTCACACCCCCATCAAACATTCAGTCGTATAGATCATATTTTTCTTACCACAGGGATGATACCAGAAATTCTATCATCAAACATAATCCCCATCCCATGGTCTGATCACAACGCAGTCCTAACCACCATTACATCCACTATACCTAAAACTCAAGATAAAACATGGTATCTACCAGAAATATTACTCAAACAACCTATATATAGAAATAAAATTGAACATGCATTGAAAGAATATTTCATACTCAACAAAAGCCCAGAAATTTCTCCAATAACACTTTGGGAAGCTCATAAACCGGTGTTGAGAGGGATATTTCAGCAACAGATTGGTATACTCAAAAGAGAACGTAGAAATCTTGCACGAAAATTAGAAACACAATTTAATTCCCACTTCTTAGCGTTTCAAAACAATCCTAACCCAATTACTAAAAGTGAATTAGAGAAGGCACGCCTGGAATATGATCTTTTTCTAACAGAATCAACTGATAAAATATTACGTCGTTCCAGGCATGCCTTTTATATGAAATCGAATAAACCAGGCACATACTTGGCACGTGCACTCAAAACAACTAATAAATCTTTTAAACCAATTAAGCTGAAGATATCTAAAAATATATACACTAGTAATCCCCTTAAAATTGTCCATAAATTTTGTTCCCACCTAAAAACACTGTACACGGAGTCAAATTCGTTTAATTTAAACGAAGCAGATTCCTTTTTCTCAAAAATTAATTTACCTGAATTATCTGATTCACAAAAAGCGCAATTAGAGGAACCCATCAAGGTAGAAGATGTAGCAAAAATCATCAAAGAATTAAAAATTAATAAAAGACCAGGACCTGATGGTTATTCAGCATTATATTATCGTACCTTTTCAGACTCTATTTCCCCCATATTAACAGAAACATTTAATGCACTACTTGAAAACAATTCATTTAGACAGGAATCCTTAACGGCGATCATATGCATGATTCCTAAGCCTCATGCAGATGACACATCCTGTACTAACTACCGTCCTATCTCGATGCTTAATATAGACATCAAAATTTTGGCAAAAATTTTAGCGTCCCGTCTTGGTGATTTCATTGGCACTCTTATAAATCGAGATCAGGTTGGCTTTATGCCAACTCGCCAAGCAGGCGATAATGTACGACGAGCGGTTCTTTTAGCACAAATTGCCAAGACCCGACGCATTCCCTCCTGTTTTCTTTCACTTGATATTCAAAAAGCCTTTGATTCCATATCTTGGCCATACTTGCATTATATGTTACAAAAATGGGGTTTTGGCCCGAATTTTGTAAACTGGATCAAAGCTTTATATAATAAACCCAAAGCATACGTTAAATACGCAGGGTATAAATCTGAGGCCTTTAACATTGAGAGGGGCACTAGACAGGGGTGCCCGCTTTCGCCCCTGTTGTTTGCCCTCCTCATAGAACCTCTAGCCCAACGAATTAGATCAGAACCAACCATAACTGGAATTGAGATAGGAGGATTTCATCACAAACTATGTCTATTTGCGGATGACATCCTCTTGTTTCTTTCATCACCGCAAATATCAGGCCCCAATTTGATGCCAATACTTGATGACTTTGCTGCCTTTTCGGGTCTTTTCATTAATTCTAAAAAATGTATAGCATTAAACATATCCCTCTCAACATTGGAATTAAATTCAGCTAAAAACGGTCTCCCATTTACTTGGGCAGATAAATCTATCCCTTATCTAGGAATACATCTCACTGCATCCTATTTGGATCTTTTTTCAGCTAACTACCCTCCAATGGTTAAAACTATAACAAATATGCTGAAATCCTGGAATCACCTCCCTCTATCATGGTTTGGAAAAATTAACACAATAAAAATGACAATCTTACCCAAATTATTATATTTATTCAGAGTTTTACCTATCCCAATTCCTGCCTATTACTTAAGAATTATACAAAGAAAAGCAAATTAATTTATTTGGGGCTCCTCTAAACCTCGTACGAAACTGCATACATTATATCTCCCTAAGTTGAATGGTGGTCTAGGATGTCCCAATTTTGCCTCTTACTATAGAGCGGCTCATATAGCAACTTTAACTAAATACCATACACAACATGAATCCCCTCTTTGGGTGTCAATTGAAGCAGCTGACTGCGATCCCTTATCAATCGCAAATCTGCTCTGGCTTTCGCCAAGAGATCGTAGAGGGTTAAGTAACCCAATTACCAAACATTTTATCTCCATGTGGGACAAATACAAACTCAGAAATCAATTACAATCTTTACATAACCCTCTATTATCTTTCTATAAAAACCCTGCATTCTACCCAGCATGGGTCTCACCTAGATCTTTCAAAGCATGGATTACTTATGATGTACTAAACATGCACAAATTTGTAAATTCCTCATCCTTTATTCCCTTCCCAACCCTCTGCGACAAATATGGATTACCTCAATCAGAATTATTTAGATATCTTCAGATTAAAAATTTCTTTATGCCTCTCTTAACCACAAAATCTCCACTGACTCAATTCACTATATTTGAAAAATTTTGTAAAGATAATCCTCATGCTAAAGGCATGATTTCGACCCTTTATGCTCAATTAGTAAACCAACCTGAAACGGAGAAACCATCGTATGTACAGAAATGGGAGGGAGATTTAGAACGAACACTGGAAACAACAGAATGGAATCAAATTTGGTTAACAACCAAATCGGCTTCCCCAAATATACTAGCAATAGAGGCTAATTATAAAGTTTTAATACGATGGTACCTTGTACCGGTTAGAATAGCGAAATATGTGCATAACTACTCGACAGAGTGTTATCGTGGATGCTCTGACCCAGGTACTCACTTTCATATTTGGTGGTCATGCCCCAAAGCACAAATATTTTGGAAGGCTATCTTTACTATTGCATCTAAAATGTTAGGAATATCCATCACCCCTGATCCTGCAATGGCTCTCATTAACCGAAAACCAGAATTTTTAACACATAACCAATTTAAATTACTCATCCAACTATTTACAGCGGTGAAACAAACACTGGCAAAAGCCTGGAGATCTCCTTCATTGATAGTGGAAGAGGTAGTAAATCGAATGAACGTAACCATGACTCAAGCTAAAATGGTAGCCATTGACAATGACTCGTTTGTCAAATTTGATAAAATATGGCAACCATGGATTAACAACTACTTGCCTTCAACTTTTAACAAAGAAGTTTTACTACCATGGTAACTGACCCAGTGAACCAATGCATTATATAGTCTTTAGTGACTGCGATGGACCTCGCCTCGACTCAACCATACGGACTCTTCCCTCTATTCTTTCTTGCACTTCCTCTTTCTATCTCTCCTTTCTTCTCTACTTATTCTTTTTTTTTGTTTTATTTGGAAGCTCATACTAACCATAGAACACAACTCCTCTTACAACCAGCACCATTTGTATGTATTATTAATACCATAAGAACTTATAATGCAATATATAATCTACATTGTTTAAATATGTATTTCTGAGCTTCATTTCCTTTATTGCATAACTTGTACTCACTGTAATGTCAAATACCGCATTGTATGTACAATAAAATCTTTTGACAAGGAAAATGATCCAGTGGAGATGCAACCTCTGAAACGTGTCAGAAGTGTTGTGGGGAAAATTGCATGAATTTTAATAGGGGTATAATACCATCTTGTGAATAACTTTATTGCAGTCTTTCTGATTGTAAGTGATCTTGTGCATTTGTGTAAGTTATTAATACAGTTGTCCCAATTTCCTGTTGAAAATGACACACTCCTGCTCCCATTTGTGCATATAGGGGAGTTTATCTTGCATGACATTGTTAACTAGATTAGAATATATTTCTCATATCTGTCCTGTTCTTCTAGGTGACTTCAGATATATGTTCTCATAAAAGGTGGTTGGTTTTGTCTCAGTTGTTTGGAAATATGTGTTATAAAAGTGTCTAATTTGGAGGAATTTACTAAATTCAATATTAGGAATCTGATATCTGGATTGTAGTGAAGAGAATGAGGTGAAGGTGGTACTTTCCATAAAATTAGAGAGGGATGTCAAGTTGTTGTTAATCCACCATGAGAATTCCCCCGTTTTGTGAGGATTTGGAAAAAATTTTGGATCACCTACGAAAGAAGCATTTAGGGGTGTGTTATGCTGTGTACACACGACCGGACTTTCTGGCAGATAAGGTCCGACGCAATCATTCCGTCGGACATTTGGATCATGTGTGGGCTTCATCGGACTTCTTCTTTCTAAAATTCTGACAGACCTAGAAATAGAACATCAAATCTTTCCGATGGAATCCGTTCCTATCGGGAAAACCGCTCATCTGTATTCTAGTCCAACGGACCAAAAACGACGCAAGGGCAGCTATTGGCTACTGGCTATTGAACTTCCTTTTTCTAGTCCTGTCATACATCATCACGTTCTAAACGATCGGACTTTGGTGTGATCATGTGTAGGCAAGTCCGTTCCAGTGGAACTCTGTCGGAAAGACCGTCGGAGTCTATTCTGACGGGAAGTCCGGTCGTGTGTACGCGGCATTAGAAATAAGTTTGTATTTTCTATTGTGTCGTTTCCAAAGTTGGTATGAATGTGAGACTAGTTGGTTAAGAGTTTCTAGGGTACGGTTTGAAATCTTGTTGCCCCATAATATACATGAGATAGAATATGGCTGAATTGAATCTCTCTCAAATCTAACCAATGGGATCTTAGGGTTGTGAATGTGCCATTGTGGCGGCTAAATAATATACCGTATATACTCGAGTATAAGCCGAGTTTTTCAGCACATTTTTTAGGCTGAAACCCCCCCCCCTCGGCTTATACTCGAGTGAGGGTCCGAGTGAGGGGGCCCATCTGCAGCTGTACCTTTAATTACTAAAACAGCGGGTGTCTCCCGCTATGTCATGCAGTCTGTTCGGCAGCCGTCCATTGTAACAAAGCTCCGCCTCCTCCTCATCCGTGATAGAGGAAACAATGATACAACACTGGGAAACTGAATCACTGTTCCGTCTATCATGGACGAGGAGGAAGCGGGGGCTTTGTTACAATGGACTGCCGCTGAACAGACTGCATGACACAGTGGGAGACACCTGCTGTTTTAGTAATCAAAGGTACAGCTGCAGATGGGCCCAGTGAGGTTGCAGATGGGCACAATGAGGCTGCAAATGAGCACAGTGAGGCTGCAGATGGGCACAGTGAGGCTGCAAATGGGCATAGTGAGGCTGCAGATGATCACAGTGAGGCTACAAATGGGCACAGTGAGGCTGCAGATGGGCACAATGAGGCTGCAAATGGGCAATGTGAGGCTGCAGATGGGCACAATGAGGCTGCAAATGGGCAATGTGAGGCTGCAGATGGGCACAATGAGGCTGCAAATGTGCACACTGAGGCTGCAAATGGGCACAGAGAGTCTGCAGATGGGCACAATGAGGCTGCAAATGGGCACAGTGAGGCTGCAGATGGGCACAGTGAGGCTGAAAATGGGCACAGTGAGGCTGCAGATGGGCCCAATGAGGCTGCAGATGGGCACAGTGAGGCTGCAGATGGGCATTGTTTACCCAGTAGCTGCTGCATTTCCCACCCTAGGCTTATACTCGAGTCAATACGTTTTCCCAGTTTTTTGTGGTAAAATTAGGTGCCTCGGCTTATATTCGGGTTGGCCTATACTCAAGTATATACGGGTAACTAGAAATCTGGGAGGCCCAGTCCTCCGCTCTTTTGTAATTTATATAACACTATTCGATAGACGTGGGTGAGAATCTAGCCAGATAAACTTGTTGATCTCTGTTTGAAATTTAGTTATCATTATTTTATTTAGTCTAATAGGGAGTGCCCTAAATAAGTATAATATCTTTGGTAGAAACGTCATTTTAATTGCTGTGATTCTGCCTATAAATGATATTTTGAAAGACTTCCACATTTTAAGCATTGATCTCAACTTTTACAACAGAGGAGTTTATGCACTTTCTGAATGAAAAGTGACTGACGTAGTTATCACCACCCTTATATAAGTACATAAAGCACAATTTAAGATCATACCATAAAATCATCAGACTGGAAAATTATACTCCCCTTCAGAAGGATAGTACTTGTAGTAAAACCTACTATTTACTAGTTTGAGGAGCTACAATAAATCAATCAAGCCTGTCAATAAACATGACTACAAATTAAACGCCTGCTTCTGGAAGAAAACAAAAGCATCTGTTTCTAGCGTATTCAAGAACTAATGATAGAAATACGCTGTGGCAAGTCTTCTAAGGGCAACACTAATAAGCCACATCTGCAACTATTGTTCCACATTGAGTTGATATCATTGTCAGATCTTAATTATAATGATTAATATTTTATATAGGAAAACTAATCCAAAGCAGAAAGGTTTCTTGATCCCCCTCATTGTAAGTAATAAAAATGTAGGAACAGTAGGAATTATCTGCATATTGACAGTAAGATAATCAACCTTCAAAATCAGAGATTTGCATTGGATGAAAAATTCCAACCAGGCCAATTCTTAAAGGGTAAGTTCACCTTTTGTACACTTTTTCCCCCTTAATTCCAGCTCCCCTATGCACCAATATAGCATTCATGTACTTTTTTTGCAAAAATATCAAAGAATTCCATTAAATCTACAGTCACTTACTTTTCTTGTCCTAATCCATGTTTCCAGATGTTTCCATTAGTAATGTCTTCTTCCTGATCAGACTTTAGGTCATGACCGTTTTTTTAAATGAAATGCAAATGGGGGATATTTATTATAGCAAAAAGTAAAAAATATAGTTTTTTTTTTTCAAACTGGTCACTCTTTTTTGTTTAATGCGCAAAAAATATAAACCACAGAGGTGATCAATAGAGATGAGCTCTATGTTCGAGCCGAACAGCGAACATTATGGGGCATTCGTGGGAAATTCGAGTGCCGCCTAACACCCCATAATGCACTGTGAGATCACATTGCATTAGCGTCTGATGATTATCCAAAGCATGCACTTGACCTCCATGCTTTGGCCAATCACAGCGCGCTCTGCTGAGAGCGCCCCACACTATATAAGGCTGCTTACAGAGTGGCCGCATATAGTGTTGTTGGCGTGGACATATATATATATATATATATATATATATATATATATATATACATATATATATATACATATATACAGTCAGTCAATCAGTCAAGTATATATATATATATATATATATATATATATATATATATATATATATATATATATATATAGCGTAGACTATATATTCAGTATATACTCTATATTCAGGCGGTGTATTCATATATATATGTCTAGTATATATACTCCTCATTCAGTGTAGCGTATATATACAGTTCATTCGGCGGTGTACAGTGTATAATACACTCCAGGCGGTGTATTCATATATTTCATATATATATATATATATGTATATATATATATATATATATATATATATATATATACTCTGCATTCAGACATATGACGACCTGCCATGCAGTCCATTGGCAGCAACACCTGAAAGACCCACATGATAGAAAAAAGCAAACTTTTCCTTGCTCCTCATCTGGGATCTCAAACCCTACTATACCTCCAGTCCTCTCAAAAACCTGCACTGAGAGGAATGAAGGTATAGCAATAGGTGTCACAAGTATTTGCAGCCAACTGCTAGCAGTGCACCACCAGTTTAATTCAGCAGGCAAATTTCCCTACCCCAGTTGCTTAACCATAAAAAGAAATTCGGTCCCAGCCACAGCATCTAAATGCTAGCTTGGCCAAATTGCTAGCACTGCAACTGCTGCCTTTTCAGCTGGTAGACTCAGCCCCTTTTCGTCAATTTGTGGAATGTGCTGTACCACAGTGGCAGGTTCCAAAATGCCATTTCTTTTCAGGTAAGGCCATTCCAGCTCTTTACTGCCATGTGGAAGGCAATGTTTTGGCCTCGTTGGACAGGGCAGTCAGCAGTAAGGTTCATATTACCGCTGACTCATGGTCCAGCAGGCATGGGCAGGGACGTTACTTTTCTTTCACGGTGCACTGGGTAACTCTGCTTGCAGCTAGGAAGGATGCAGGACAGGGTTCAGTGTTGGAGCTTGTTCCACCACCACGCCTTCAAAAAACTAGTGGTGATTCTGCCACAACATCTGTATGCTCCCCTCCCTCCTTGTCTTCTTCCTCTATTGCTTCTTCTGCAGAATTGTCCTCTAAATCAGCAGTGCCCCCTAAGCACTCAAGGGGCTACGCAAGCAGTCAGGCAAAAAGATGCCATGCAGTGCTTAAGTTGGTCTGCCTATGGGACAGGAACCACACTTGGGCAGAGATTCTGTCAGCTCTGCAGGGGCAGGCTCAGAGGTGGTTGACGCCACGCCAGCTTTGTATGCGACAATGGCATCAACCTACAACAGGGACACTTGGCCCATGTTCCATGTTTGGCACATGTCCTGAATTTGGTGGTGCATCGTTTCTTGACCAGGTACCCAGGCTTACAAGACCTTCTGCGGCAGGCCAGAAAAGTCTGTGGTCATTTCCGTTGGTCACACAATGCCAGTGCTTGGCTGGCTGACATTCAAAGGAAATGCAACCTGCTCAACAACAACTTCATTTGTGACATGCCCACCAGGTGGAACTCAACATTGGCAATGCTGCAGTGGCTGCACACACAGCAGAGGGCCATCAATAAGTACATGTGCGAGTATGGCACCATGGCATGGTCGGGGGAGCTTGGCTGCTTTTCGCCACACCAGTGGCTACTGATCAAGGATGCATGCACTGTCCTGTCACCATTTGAGGAGGCCACAAGGATGGTGAGCAGCAACAATGCATGCATCAGTGACACTGCCCCTCTAGTCCTCCTGCTGGAGCACACACTTCGTGGTACCATGGACAAAGCACTTGAGGCAGAACAGCGGGAGGAAGAGGAGGACTTCCTTTCTTGTCAAGGACCCCTTTATCCAGATAGCATTCCTGTGGGTCCACCAAACACACAGGAAGAAGAGGAGGAGGATTGTGTCAGCATGGATGTCGAGGATAACACGCAGCAGTCTTCAAGGGATGGTTTTCAGTTACCAAAAACCCAAGGAGTTGTACGTGGCTGGGAGGAGGTAGTTACGGATAATGTGATCCTTAGTAACCCAGAGGACTCAGAATCGAATGCCACTGTGAACTTATGCTGCATGGCCTCCCTGATTCTGCAAAGCCTGTGAAAGTCCCCTAGGATTTGTGGTATCAAGGAGAGGGATCATTACTGGCTGACAACCCTTCTTGATCCACGTTACAAGGATAAGGTTGCAGAACTCATCCTGCCTTCGCAGAGGGAGTAGAGGATGAAACATCTTCAGAAGTCCTAGAAGAAAAGTTTGTGTAACACATTTCCAGACCCTAGGAAGTTACTATTTCCTGGTGCTGGACAACGTGTTTCTGAGGCTTCGTTCGGTCAGAGGAAGAACAGTGGAGAAGGTGGCCGACTGACCGATGCCTTTAAACTATTTTTCTGTTATGTTCCAGAAATCTGGCCAGAGTCTGCATTATATGGTGCAGGAATATCTAGGGACAAAAGCAGACTTGGAGACTTTTCCAACAGAACATCCACTAGGTTACTGGGTCTTGAGGATGGACCACTGGCCAGAACTTGCTCAATATGCAATCGAGCTACTTGACTGTCCTGCATCCAGCGTGCTTTCTGAACGCACATTCAGTGCTGCTGGAAGGTTTGTAACGGATCAAAGAGTGCGCCTGTCCACAGATTCCATTGATAGGCTCACATTTATAAAAATGAAATCAGTCCTGGATCAGCAGCTCTCAAGCACCTGATGCTGATGTAACTGATTGAATTTGCTATGGATCCGGGATTCCTTGAAGACTGTCTATGCTTTCTATCCTATTCCTCCTCAATCATGATGATGCTAGCTTCCAACAATATTTTTGGTTTAGGGCACCACCACCCAAGGCCCAATTTTTCTGCCCCTGTTTAACAAGGGCATGTAATTACAATTTTTGAAATAACATTGAACAGCAGGGCCTGTCCCTGTGCCCAACAAGAGTAATAATTGAAAACCTCTAGTTTGGGATTTTTAAGGCAATGAAATAACAGATTAGAAAGAAATTCTATATATAAGAAAATGTATTTTGACATATAAATAGATAAAGAAATAAGTAGAAAAATTCTACATGTTGCATGATTGTACAAAAATTAAAAACATTGCATGATGTATTGGATTGGAAGTGGTATTTCCCAACTACTTGCTGAAATACCACCAGTGGAAACCGGATGGTGATAACCATTCGGTTTCCACTGGTTGGGAAATACCACTTCCAATCCAATCCAATACCTCATGCAATGTTTTTAATTTTTGTACAATCATGCAACATGTAGAATTTTTCTACTTATTTATATATAAAAATACATTTTCTTATATATAGAATTTCTTTCTAATCTGTTATTTCATTGCCTTAAAAATCCCAAACTAGAGGTTTTCTATTATTTCTGTTACCATAGGAATGATGGCAATTACACACCTGGCCACATGAGTCGTCTCATTTTTCGCGCTTAACAAGAGTAACTGTGAGGGGTTACAGTGTTCTGGCACCACCAACACCTAAGGTCAGATGTTTCTGCCCCTATTTAACAGGGGCATGTAATTACAATTTTTGAAATGATATTTAACAGCAGGGCCCGTTCCTGCACCCAACAAGAGTAACTGTGAGGGGTTACCGTGTTCTGGCACTACCAACACCTAAGACACAATTTTTCTGAGTATATAGTGCAGTCTGTATAGGGTATATATGCTGCAGTTCAGAATATATAGCAAAGTCAGTGTAGTATATATAACACAGTGCATGGTATATAGTGCAGTGTACAATACATATTATAGTGTCTTAAGTGGTTAAGGGGAGCCCTATGACAGAATTAAGAAAAAAAATGGCATGCCCCCCCCCATACCAGGCCCTTGGGGTCTGGTATAGATTTTAAGTGGAACTCCACGCCAAAATTTAAAAAAAAAATGGTGTGGGGGCAGGCCGCAGGAAAAGGGGGGGGTGAGAGAGCGTGTGGAGTTCCCCTTAATATCCATAGCAGACCTGAAGGCCTGGAAATGTTTTTGGGGGGGCGTTTTTTCAATGATTTTTTATGTATATTGCCAGGATTCGGCGTTTTTTCAATGATTTTTTATGTATATTGCCAGGATTCGGCCGCAAGCAATTTTAAATTACATTTGTTTCCTTTAGAAATGTTATTTTGTTGCGGTAATGTTATAAACATGGGGAAAATGCGCTACTTTACAGGCAGACTAAGGGGACCTCCATGCACAATATTTAAAGGAATATTTCATTTTTATTGTTTCACTTTAAGCATTCCTAAAATCACTGCTCCTGAAAAAACGACCGTCTTAAAAACTTTTTTTTGCATTGATACATGTTCCCTGGGCCAGTAACTGGGTCCCCAAACAATTTAAAAGACCAAAGACTTTAAAATGAGCACTTTTGATTTTTCACATTCGTGTCCCATAGACATTAACGATGTTCGCATGTTCGCACAAATTTTTTGTCTGTTTGCATGTTCTGGTGCAAACCGAACCGGGGGGGGGGTGTTTGGCTCATCCCTAGTGATCAAATACCAAAACACCAAAAGAAAGCTCTATTTGTGAGAAAAAAAAAGGATGTAAATTTTGTTTGGGTACAGCATCGCACGACCGCACAATTGTCAGTTAAAGCAATGCAGTGCCAAAAAATGGCCTGGTCATTAAGGGGGCAAATCCTTCCAGTCCTTAAGTAGTTAAGGGTAAGTTCACCTTGTACACTTTTTTTTTCGAAATTCCAGCTTTCCTATGCACCAATATAGCATTCATGTACTTTTTTTGCAAAAATATCAAAGCTTTCCATTAAATCTACAGTCACTTACTTTTCTTGTCCTAATCCACGTTTCCAGACTTTTCCATTAGTAATATATTTCTTCCTGATCACCCTTCTCACTAAATACACAATATACAATCAGATAGCATTGTGTATGGCCATGTTTATACACATAAAATTACTAGTTGTGCTTTCAGTGCCATTAATTGTTAACGGCACACCAAACACAGAAGCAAACACACATTTTGCCATGGGAAAAAAACGAGGGGCAAATGCTGCAAAACGCTCAGTAAAAACACACAACCCACAAAACGCCAAAATGTCCCATTAACCACATGTAGTGGATCCCAGCATGTAGTGCAGCCAATTGAAATCAACAGGCTGCCCTCTGCTTGTCACAGGAAAAACGAGACACAAAATGTGCACTCTCACTATGCTAGATGTGAATGGGGCCTGAAAGTGAAATTGGTGTGATAACACAAGAACAACAAGGCTCCATTGAAATCCTTGCGTTTCCTTGCATTTCAAAAATACGCTGCACCAAAAACCACAGTAAAAACGCACCAAGCTGCACTCTAAAAAAAAAGAGATTTTTGTGTGTAGAGTAACCCATTCAGGTGGATGGGCTGCCCTATGTGTGATGAGTGAAAATGCTCAAACCCCCCACCCGCTAAAAAAGAGTTGTGAACGGGGCTTGACAGCTGAGTGTTTCTGTCCATTCCCTTATATGTACTTGTATAAAGATGGCCATACACTATGCAATCTGTTTGTGTATTTAGTGAGAAGGGTGATCACTGATTGATTGCATTTCATTTAAAAAATGTGCACCTAGGAATGAGTGGGTATTTGCTAATGAGGTCAGCTGGTCAACTCCTTCCTGTGTCATGACCTAAAGTCTGATCAGGAAGAAAACATTACTAGTAGAAACGTCTGGAAACGTGGATTAGGACAAGAAAAGTAAGTGACTGTAGATTTAATGGAAATGTTTGATATTTTTGCAAAAAAAAGTACATTAATGCTGTATTGGTGCATAGGGGAGGTGAAATTTAGAAGAAAAAAATAGTGTACAAAGGTGAACTTACCCTTTAACCACTTGCCGACCAGCCGCTGATGTTATACGTTATGTCGGTTCTTGTGCGCAAATTGTTGTAGCTGTACGGTGGCTTGCACAGGCGCAATAGGTAGGTTTGCACAGCCGTGGGTCGGGCAGACTCGATGTCTGGCGGCGACCCGTGATCGTCTAGTACGGCAATGTAAACAAGGTGGATCCCTGTTCTGACAGGGGACATGTCAGAGATCTACTGTTCCCAGTGATCAGGAACAGTGATCTCTGTCATGTCTCTGCCAGCCCATCCCCCTACAGTTAGAAAACGCTGAAGGAACACACTTAACCCCTTGATCGCCCCCTACTGTTAACTCCTTTCCTGCCAGTGTCATTTTTACATTAATCAGTGCATTTTTATAGCACTGATCAATGTAATCTCACTGGTCCCCAAAAAGTGTCATTTGGGGTCAGATTTGTCCAACGCAATGTTGCAGTCTTGCTAAAAATCACAGATCGCCACCATTACTAGTAAAAACAATAAAAAAATAAAAGTCCCTAAATCGAGGGGGTGCGACCGGAAGCCGACCTAGATGGATGCCTGATCGCCGTGCTCTCTGAGCCCGTAGCGTAAAAGGCACTTTTGGGGACGATTCACTTCAGCTTTATGGGCAAACCAAGAAACACCCGTTCCTCCAAGCACAGGGGCACTTCACAACCCCCTCCGGGTGCTTCCACGGACCTTCTTCCTCCAGCATGACATGTCTCAGGGCGGAGAGGACAATATGGCACCGGACGCTTCCGCGCCCATACTCTGGAGCTCCACACAGACTCCACAGCCTTCTTCTGCTCAGCACCAGACCTCCGCAGACCCTCCGCTGGAAGTCACGGTCCTCCGGGAGACAACCCTGCAAACCGGACTGGTGAGTCCTCCTAATCACCCAGCCTCCCAGACCCCACAGCCACGTGGGCTGCAGTCTGCCATGCTGCCCACCGCCACACAGCACTACACACAGTGCTCTGCAGCATTCCCAAGACTGCTGAGGACGACCTCAGACCCCTACATACAAGGGTCGGAATCCTGCATCCCCGGCACCATCAGACTTTTCCCAGGATTACCCACCCTTACCGGGCCCTGCATATCCCCCTGACAGTGCACATCGGAACCTGTGGGGACACATGGTGGTTCCTGGACCATGGCTGTCACATCTCCCCCTCCCAAAGCACAGAGGCTGTCTCGTTCGAGGGACCCCAGTGCATCCAGGCAACAATCAGCCTCAACTCCCTCATATGCACAGAAGGCCGGTACCCCTGCCCCTCTCCCAGCAGAGGCATCCCCTTCGCCTCCTCAATGGCACACATATTTGCAAGCCATGCCCACTAAAGAGGACTTTAGGCAATTAATTGAGGATGTGAAATCCACCTGCCGCACAGAAATCCAAGTACTTCAGACAGGTCTTAAACCCCTGGCAGATAGAGTGGAGATGGTTGAAGAAGAAATTCACTAAACAAGTAACAAGGCGCAATATGCAGATACCTTACAATATAGTACCTAATAGTCCAGGAATGTGGGTGTACAGATGTGTACACTGGTAACATAAAACCGCAGTCTCAGTCAGGGCAGCCACCAAGAAACCAAAAGCGAGTTCCAATAGCTAAAAAAAGACAAGGAATAGGGGCGCCTCTGAGAAATTATCATAAACACTTTATTTTAAATAAAATATCCACTCACATGAAAGTAGGAGAAGGCATGTACAAGAGCGTGGTGAAGGCTGGAAGGCTGAAAAACACAGGGCTGCAGGTAGAAGCTGTATCAGTGTAGCTGGAGCACAATTCAATCCAGGCAAGCAGGGGTGCAGATGACTGAGCACATACACACCTAGGTGAAATGCAATGTCCCTGGAGGATGGTATCAGTAGTCCAGTGGAAAAGGAAGAAATCAGTCCAATAATAGCATGAATATCTGTGGAAAGGAGGAGAGAGACGTCTGGCTGGATGGCAGGGCTGCGCTGTATCTCCAGCGATCGTACTGTCCCTGTGTGGTGAGGGAAGAGACACGGCCGTGTATGTGAGATGGAAACGAGGCTTGGAAAGCAGACACAGGCCGGCGCCGAGCCGTGACGTCATCAACATGCGACGCGTTTCTGAAATTGCTAGCTATAGATGGATGGAATAGCCGCATTCCTTTTTCAAGCATGGATACACAATACATGGAGGGGTTTAATATAGGCGGACCGAGGGGCGGAACCAAAAACATGAATGGAGACACAGGCTAATGAAGAGGGGAAGGGGAGGAACTAAGGAAGACAGGAAATGGGGCAGAAAACAGGAAATGGGGCAGAAAACAGGAAATGGGGCAGAAAACTGTGAAAACAGGAAATGGGGCAGAAAACAGGAAATGGGGCAGGAAATGGGACAGAAAACTGTGAAAACAGGAAATGGGGCAGAAAACAGGAAATGGGGCAGAAAATGGGACAGAAAACTGTGTGTATAATTTAAAAATGGTAAAGAATAATGGAGAAAATATTTTTTGAAAAATAAATAAATAAAAAATGATGATGAAAGAATGACAAGCTAAAAGTAGATATAAATATATGAATATTGTAAATAATATAAATAAATATGTAAATAATAAAAATAGATATATGGTCAGGGAATTTAAAAAAAAAAAATTATTAATTAATTAAATAACAGACACTATGTGACAAGAGAGATATATGATAAATATGGGAAAAAAAAAAGTATGCTAGAAAATAAAAAACTATAGAAATAAATATACATGTATAAATATAATAAATGGATATAAATGGATGTAAATATAATGGATAGATATAAATGAATGTATGATTGGAGAATGTGGAAAAAACAAAAAATTATAAAAAGTCATGTAACGGAAGAGTTATATAATATATGAAATTAAGGATATAAGCTGGATGCCATATTGGAGAAAAAGAGACGGAGTATATGCGCACATATACATACAATTGATAGCGAGAGGGAAAAAAGGGAGGGAAAGAAGAGGAAGAGAAAGGGGGGGGGGAGAGGAAGGGAAAGGGGGGGGCAAAGGGAAAAGAAGAAAAAGGGGGGAGGGTGGGGGGGTTTTGGAAGGAGGGGGGGTTTGAAGGGAGGCAAGCATATACATGTATATACACATACACACACGCATATACACAAGTATGCACATACACACCCATACACAAGAGGCATCACTTCACCTCCTGGGTTACCAATACTTACTGGAACGAACCCGCCACCCCCAATAAAATATATTATATAAAACAGGTGGGAAGATAAAACCTGTGATAAAATGACAGAAATATATATACCTATAAATATAGACATAAAACATATCCAAAATACAGTATCAGAGTAATCAGTAAAGGAAATGTAGGAAATGTAGGGCAAAAAAGACTATAGTACAGACGACTCGATGAGATTTTTGACTACTTTTAATTTTCAATATAAAAAAATGGAAAATATTTTGCAAAAACATTGGAACATACTTCAACAAGACCCCCTCCTCAAAACTATTCTCCCAAACATACCTAGGATTACTTACCGGAAGGCCTCATCTTTGAAAAATAAAATTATTTTCTAGCATACTTTTTTTTTTTTCCCCCATATTTATCATATATCTCTCTTGTCACATAGTGTCTGTTATTTAATTAATTATTATTATTTTTTTTTTATTCCCTGACCATATATCTATTTTTATTATTTACATATTTATTTATATTATTTACAATATTCATATATTTATATCTACTTTTAGCTTGTCATTCTTTCATCATCATTTTTTATTTATTTATTTTTCAAAAAATATTTTCTCCATTATTCTTTACCATTTTTAAATTATACACACAGTTTTCTGTCCCATTTTCTGCCCCATTTCCTGTTTTCTGCCCCATTTCCTGTTTTCACAGTTTTCTGCCCCATTTCCTGTTTTCTGCCCCATTTCCTGTTTTCTGCCCCATTTCCTGTCTTCCTTAGTTCCTCCCCTTCCCCTCTTCATTAGCCTGTGTCTCCATTCATGTTTTTGGTTCCGCCCCTCGGTCCGCCTATATTAAACCCCTCCATGTATTGTGTATCCATGCTTGAAAAAGGAATGCGGCTATTCCATCCATCTATAGCTAGCAATTTCAGAAACGCGTCGCATGTTGACGTCACGGCTCGGCGCCGGCCTGTGTCTGCTTTCCAAGCCTCGTTTCCATCTCACATACACGGCCGTGTCTCTTCCCTCACCACACAGGGACAGTACGATCGCTGGAGATACAGCGCAGCCCTGCCATCCAGCCAGACGTCTCTCTCCTCCTTTCCACAGATATTCATGCTATTATTGGACTGATTCCTTCCTTTTCCACTGGACTACTGATACCATCCTCCAGGGACATTGCATTTCACCTATGTGTGTATGTGCTCAGTCATCTGCACCCCTGCTTGCCTGGATTGGATTGTGCTCCAGCTACACTGATACAGCTTCTACCTGCAGCCCTGTGTTTTTCAGCCTTCCAGCCTTCACCACGCTCTTGTACATGCCTTCTCCTACTTTCATGTGAGTGGATATTTTATTTAAAATAAAGTGTTTATGATAATTTCTCAGAGGCGTCCCTATTCCTTGTCTTTTTTTAGCTATTGGAACTCGCTTTTGGTTTCTTGGTGGCTGCCCTGACTGAGACTGCGGTTTTATGTTACCAGTGTACACATCTGTACACCCACATTCCTGGACTATTAGGTACTATATTGTAAGGTATCTGCATATTGCGCCTTGTTACTTGTTTAGTGTCTTATGTCAGAAGCCATAAGTGCTGCATTCCCAGATTCTTGCACTGTACCCATATTTGCCATTTTTTTTTTGCACCTGAATGTATTTTTTACTTTGTTGTATTTTTTATATACCATCCGTTCTTTTTTAATATGTTTTAAACCTTCCTTCCCCCTTTTTTTCCTTCTCCACCATCCTATGTTCCCCTCTCCTTCTTTTTTATAATGGACCTTTTAAAAGACATAGAAACACATAGACATAATGTTTTAGAAGAGCTATATACCTTACTGCCACAAAATATTTTTTCCAATGATGCCAAACTCTCTGGTGCGACTAGATACACCCTTTGTGGAAAATTCAAACATCTAGAGAGAATAATTAAACATACTAATCAACATTGGTGGGATAGATTTTTCTTAGAAAAATATATCAGTGCCAAAACCTTACCCCGAGGCCTTAGAATCACCAAAGAATGTCCGTTTTTGGACGCCACCAACAAAAAAGAATGGGAAAGTATTTCAGAATTTTGTACCTCCAAATGGATGGAAATTCTCATCAAACATAGAACAGATCTTTTTGAAAAATTTCGACTTCAAGCCAGTACCATAGCTACGGCTATTATTCACCATAGGGTTATTGTTCCTTCTTCCTGGCTCAGTATTCTCAAAAAGAACACCAAATTAGATGAAGATCATCTGATTCAAACTAAATTGGGAAAATTCAGACGAGACCTTGATGACTTTAATCACAACAGAATTTGCAATTGGAAGCCCAAACCTGTGTGTTCAACATCAGATCAGAGACCCACACGTCTCCCCCCTCCACATCCTTCCCCTACTTCTGATAATAGACCCTCAGTTCCCTCATCCTCTTGTTCCTTTCCTCCCCCTTCCCTTCCCCCATTGTCCTCACACCTCCATTCCCCTCAACCCCTCCCTTCCCTTATGGACATCATTCTCCCTCCACGCAAGAATTTTCCAGGCACTTTCACTCCCCATTCCAGTCTAGATCATCATAGGAACAAAACCACCAGGACTAAATGTTTGCTCCATGATCTCAACAAATTTTACAATAGACCGTCCCATAAAGAAAGGGTCCCAGATCCCAATACTGGGACTAATACTTCCCAGAATAGTTCCACTAAAAATCCCTCGTCCAATTCCTTATCTCTAATTAGAGGTCAAACCAATGACCCAAACACACATAAACCCAGTACCTTTAGGTCCATTAATATGGAACCTATAGATACTCAAAGTGTGACCCATAATCCGATTCACACTGCAGAACTACATATCCCCATCCAATCATCTGATTCTACCTCTGCTAACATTGTAGATGTTTCTTCTCTTCCCCCATCTTCTTCTTCCATCACCTCGGACCCTGGGGTTTTTTTAGCCTCAAGTCCTCCTCGAACCAACTGGAGAAAAAGAAAACTCACCGGAGAGGTTGCAGAGGAGGACGTAACAAGTCCAAGACCATACACACCAAAACTCTGCAAACTGTGAAAATTTACAATCTATCTTCCCTTCAGCTCTCCCCCACTGATATCAGCTTACTTAGTAAAGGACTCAATTTTGCTCCCATAAATAAGCCCAACCCTTTTCTTTTATTTAAAGATCTTAATAGGTATATTCGGAATCTGACATTAAAAAGATTTTTTCTTGCCAAACAGAACAAACCCAATACCAATACTATTGATCTTCCTTCCGTTATTCCTTCCCCAGATCTTTTTGAATATGATGGTGACATCATTGATGCTTTGGAATCTCTCACTGGAGAAGAAGACACACTCAGTCTTCTCACACAACATCTCGCCACCTCCCCACCCATTTCATACTCATCCCTCAAACCTAAATCGGTTTTCTATCCTGCTCAATCCAAAGGGCCTTATCTGGAAAGTTTCTATAGAGTAGTCTATGCCGACTTTCTTAAACTTTGCCAGTCTTCATCTCGTGTACCACCCCATATACACAATCTTTCCCCCTCAGAAATTCAGGCCTTAGATTCTTTAATCCACACGTCAGATGTCATTATCAAATCTGCGGACAAAGGGGGAGGTATAGTTTTGCTTAACAAAGTGGACTACATCAAAGAAGCCAATAGACTCCTTTCTGATAAGACTACATATCGGAAGCTCAAAAAAGACCCCACCATAGATTTTACTATTGAGGTTAACGTGATAGTCAAGTCAGCTCTTGAAGTGATTAACAAAACTGAAGCCTCTTTTTTCACTAAAAGTTTCTATCAGACCCCATATTTTTATTACTTGCCCAAAGTACATAAAAACCTTACCTCTCCTCCTGGCAGACCCATTGTGGCTGCCATGGACAGTGTCACTACTGGGTTCAGTCAGTATATTGACCAATTTCTTCAACCGATTGTCCAACAGTTACCTTCCTACATCAGAGACGGTACACACCTCCTAGAATTACTTACACCTTATAAGTGGGAGTCTTCCTACATATGGTTGTCATTAGACGTTACCTCACTCTATACCTCCATCCCCCATCAATTTGGCCTATTAGCTTTGGAATTCTACCTTGCACAAGATCCCTTTATGAACCCCAGACAGGCCGCATTTATCTTGGAGGCTACCAATTTCTGTTTGACTCACAATTATTTCAATTTTGATGGCGAATTCTACCTGCAAATACAAGGGACTGCCATGGGAGCCAACTTCGCTCCCTCATACGCCAACTTAGCTATGGGATATTGGGAAGAACATTACATCTCACATAACAATCCGTATTCATCCTACATTGTATTTTTTGGCCGATACATAGACGATTCAATTGTAAGCTGGGATGGTCCTATTGATTCTATTACTTCATTTGTAGACCACTGCAACCACAATCCCTACGGTTTATCTTTCACACATCTTTCATGGACCTCGAATTGAGTCATGTAGATGAAAGTATCATTGCAAAGAATTACATCAAACCCACAGCTGGCAACTCTTTTTTACATTATAAGAGTTGCCACTACCCAAAATGGATCAATAACATACCCAGAGGCCAGTTTTGCCGCCTTAGACAAAATTGTACTCGAGATACTGACTATGACACCCAGAGTCTCCTACTAAAAAAGAAGTTTGCTGATAAAGAATATCCCCAAGAGTTAGTGGACCAAGCTTGTAATTACTATTCTAAAGGAAAACCACATCAGACCACTCGATGAGATTTTTGACTACTTTTAATTTTCAATATAAAAAAATGGAAAATATTTTGCAAAAACATTGGAACATACTTCAACAAGACCCCCTCCTCAAAACTATTCTCCCAAACATACCTAGGATTACTTACCGGAAGGCCCCATCTTTGAAAAATAAAATTGCTCCGAGTAAATTTCCGTCAGATCATATCATTACTAACCCCACCCAGCTTATACCCCTAGTGGGCATGTTTCAGTGTAAAAAGATTCGCTGTAAAACCTGCTCATTTGTCCAGCATGGTAAAAAATCTTTTGTTTCTAAAGGTAAAACATACTTATTGGATCAATTTTACAACTGCTCATCTGAGTTCGTTGTATATGGCCTAAAGTGCCCTTGTGGGTTGATCTATGTTGGACGCACCATCTGCCCTCTGAGGCAAAGGTTTGGACAACATCGACGACTCATTGAGGGTGGCAAAGACCTACATAGTGTTCCTCGTCACTTTGCTGAACATCACAAAAAATCCACCGTTGGTCTCGAAGTGTGGGTTATCGAGCAAATCTCTAAATCTATGAGTCAAGCTGAACGTTTTAAAAAACTGTGTGCGAGAGAGACGTTTTGGATATATTGCCTTGACGTTCTCTCGCCCGTTGGCCTCAATGAAGGTATAGCAATAGCCACAGTACTATAGTCTTTCTTGCCCTACATTTCCTTTACTGATTACTCTGCTACTGTATTTTGGATATGTTTTATGTCTATATTTATAGGTATATATATTTCTGTCATTTTATCACAGGTTTTAACTTCCCACCTGTTTTATATAATATATTTTATTGGGGGTGGTGGGTTCGTTCCAGTAAGTATTGGTAACCCAGGAGGTGAAGTGATGCCTCTTGTGTATGGGTGTGTATGTGCATACTTGTGTATATGCGTGTGTGTATGTGTATATACATGTATATGCTTGCCTCCCTTCAAACCCCCCCCCTCCTTTCAAAATCCCCCCTCCCTCCCCCCTTTTTCTTCTTTTCCCTTTGCCCCCCCCTTTCCCTTCCTCTCCCCCCCCCCCCCTTTCTCTTCCTCTTCTTTCCCTCCCTTTTTTCCCTCTCGCTATCAATCGTATGTATATGTGCACATATACTCCGTCTCTTTTTCTCTAATATGGCATCCAGCTTATATCCTTAATTTCATGTATTATATAACTCTTCCGTTACATGACTTTTTATAATTTTTTGTTTTTTCCACATTCTCCAATCATACATTCATTTATATCTATCCATTATATTTACATCCATTTATATCCATTTATTATATTTATACATGTATATTTATTTCTATAGTTTTTTATTTTCTAGCATACTTTTTTTTTTCCCCATATTTATCATATATCTCTCTTGTCACATAGTGTCTGTTATTTAATTAATTAATAATTTTTTTTTTTTTTTTTTAATTCCCTGACCATATATCTATTTTTATTATTTACATATTTATTTATATTATTTACAATATTCATATATTTATATCTACTTTTAGCTTGTCATTCTTTCATCATCATTTTTTATTTATTTATTTTTCAAAAAATATTTTCTCCATTATTCTTTACCATTTTTAAATTATACACACAGTTTTCTGTCCCATTTTCTGCCCCATTTCCTGTTTTCTGCCCCATTTCCTGTTTTCACAGTTTTCTGTCCCATTTCCTGCCCCATTTCCTGTTTTCACAGTTTTCTGCCCCATTTCCTGTTTTCTGCCCCATTTCCTGTCTTCCTTAGTTCCTCCCCTTCCCCTCTTCATTAGCCTGTGTCTCCATTCATGTTTTTGGTTCCGCCCCTCGGTCCGCCTATATTAAACCCCTCCATGTATTGTGTATCCATGCTTGAAAAAGGAATGCGGCTATTCCATCCATCTATAGCTAGCAATTTCAGAAACGCGTCGCATGTTGATGACGTCACGGCTCGGCGCCGGCCTGTGTCTGCTTTCCAAGCCTCGTTTCCATCTCACATACACGGCCGTGTCTCTTCCCTCACCACACAGGGACAGTACGATCGCTGGAGATACAGCGCAGCCCTGCCATCCAGCCAGACGTCTCTCTCCTCCTTTCCACAGATATTCATGCTATTATTGGACTGATTCCTTCCTTTTCCACTGGACTACTGATACCATCCTCCAGGGACATTGCATTTCACCTATGTGTGTATGTGCTCAGTTATCTGCACCCCTGCTTGCCTGGATTGGATTGTGCTCCAGCTACACTGATACAGCTTCTACCTGCAGCCCTGTGTTTTTCAGCCTTCCAGCCTTCACCATGCTCTTGTACATGCCTTCTCCTACTTTCATGTGAGTGGATATTTTATTTAAAAAAAAAGTGTTTATGATAATTTCTCAGAGGCGCCCCTATTCCTTGTCTTGAAGAAGAAATTCAGGAAACCAAACTGGCTGTTCATAGAACCCAACTCCAGGGGGCAGACTACCGATCACTTCTTAGAGACATGCAAAGGCACGTAGAAGATCTGGACAATAGGGGGCGCCGAAACAACATCCGAGTGAGAGGCATCCCGGAACCAGAGGGCACCGAGGACCTGCAATCAACTCTGCAAACCGTCTTTAATAATCTAATTGGTGAGCCACCCATGAAACACATAGAAATGGATA
Organism: Aquarana catesbeiana; assembly: GCF_042186555.1. NCBI lineage: Eukaryota > Metazoa > Chordata > Amphibia > Anura > Ranidae > Aquarana > Aquarana catesbeiana. The sequence goes on along the minus strand of NC_133328.1, from coordinate 158,533,990 downwards.
GGGCCCACCGAGCTCTGCGACCCAAAGGAGCTACCTCGAAACCGAGAGACATCATCTGCAGAATTAGTTCCTACCCCCTTAAAGAAGAAATTATGAGGCAGGCTCGTCTGGCACGCAAAGTGACTTTTGATGGAGTTCAGATACAACTATATCCTGACCTTTCTTGGATCACCCTGCAAAAACGCAGACTCCTCCAACCTCTGCTACACATATTGCAGGCAGAAGCCATCCCATACCGTTGGGGCTTCCCTTTTAGCCTCACCACAAAACACCAAGGCAAGTCTGCCATACTGAGACACCCGGAACACATTTTGGAAATACAAACCCCACAATTGCCAGATTGGGATATAGTTGCTATGCCTCCAACACCACCCACAGTTTGGCAGAAAGTGCCCGCCTCCAATCGAACCCTGATGCACCCCGCAAGCCCGCCAAGCACAAGAGCCGCTGAGCCGCATTTGCTGCATCCTCAAATCTTCATAGGACTTGAGCATTTAGGCTCAGCAAATATACCTGCCCAGGACATTTTTTCTATTATAACTCTAACTTAGAGTCCCCCAAGTTGCCCCTATGTCAACTTTAGTTAATTACAAAGGGCACATTACAGATGAGCTCAGAGAAAGTTGGCATTTAACCCATCATCTACCACTCCCCCTTAGTTCATAGTTTAAAGCTATGTTTAGCTCACTTGTTTTCTCGAACCAGTTACGGGCTCCCTGGTGTCCCTTCCCGGCCACCCCAATTGGGATGGTGGTGGAGGGGCATGTGGGAATCCGTTTTAACCTAGGCCTGTTGGCCTGTCAAGGTTTAATAATATTGTATGGTTCTCATTATCACCCTGTACTAACTGCATTCTGTTCTCTTTTTCAGTCCTTTTTCTTCTTCCTTTCCCCTAGTCATCATCGAGTATGTACAGCACTAATAATACCCTGGTCTCCTCCTGGAGAGAGCCTGCCTTGGACCCCTGGCCTCAGAATCTAGTGCGTCTCCATCAGGTAAGCACATACCCCCACAACCATACCTAACACTATGGCCAAGATCCTATCATTAAATGTATATGGACTAAACTTCAATAAAAAAAGGCATCTGGTGCTCAGGGAGTTCAGACAGTCAGGAGCTGATATTATTATGGTCCAGGAGACCCACTTTGATAAAGGGGGCTCATTCGCATTCGCCTCCAGATACTATCCCCAGATCTTTATCTCATCGGGTACCCATAAAAAGGCTGGAGTGGCCATACTCATTAAGCGGGGAACCCCCTTCACTTGCTTGACAGCACTGCGATCCTCATGGTCACTTTATTACACTACAGGGACTATGGCAAACACAAGAGATCACACTCTGTGAATTGTATGCACCAAATACTAAACAACATAGCTTTCTATCCAGGGTATATGCCCGTATTTTTAGATCAAATCCTAGGGTTCTGGTAGTAGGGGGAGATTTCAATCTCACTCAATCAGCTACTGCGGATCGTCATGTGGTGGGCTCATAGACATCCTCACCTAGGGTCCTTAGGGACTCGAGACTATTGAGACAAATCTCTAGACGATTTGCGCTCTTTGATGCGTGGAGGGCTCTCCATCCAGGCGATGGTCAGTACACATTCTATTCTGCCCCCCATCGTATACACTCCTGCATTGACTACCTTTTTGTTAATAATCATACACTCAAACTAACGCGCACAGCTCAAATACTTCCAATCTCTTGGTCGGACCATGCCCCTATCCTACTCACATTGGAATTAGGTATTCCCAATCGTACTGTAGGTCCTATAATTGGAGACTTAACACATTCCTCCTTCAACACCAACCTGCTCAGATAGAATTAAACTCCATCCTTAATCACTATTTCATAGAGAACACCGTCCCAGAAGTCTCTCTCCCCACGCTCTGGGAAGCTCATAAGGCAGTTCTTCGGGGTAAATGTATGGCACTGTCATCAGCACTGAAGAAAGACGCACTAGCCACAAAAGTAAATGCGGAACGAGAACTTTGAGTGCTTGAACACAAGCTCCCCACAATACCCCTTCTAAAAAAAATAACCAATCTCCGTACAACCTTCAGAGACCTCGCCCTAGGTCGTGTAGAAAAGGCACTGACCAGACTGAAATAACTGTTCTATGATAAGGGAAATAAGGCACATTCCAATTCTAGCTAACAAGTTATGCGAACATTACCACATGCAATCCCCACATCAGATTAAAAACAAATCGGGACAATTGCTATCCCACCCCACAGAGATTGCCCATACTTTTGCAGACTTCTACAGAGACCTTTACAACAGCCCAGACATACCCAGTAACCCCCCCTCCCCGGACTTATCCCAAAATATTCGACATTATTTAGAACAAAGTGGAATCCCCCATCTCCAACCGTCTGACCTGTTGTCACTTAATGCGCAGATCACGGATGAAGAAATAGAAATGACTATTAAATCCCTACCATCTCACAAAGCCCCAGGACCAGATGGATTTCCCTATGAATACTATAAAATATTTCTTCCTCTTCTGCTCCCACATATACAAACTGTTTAACGCCTTTCTTCAAGATACCCCCATTTCCCCAGATATGCAGCGATCCTTTATCACTCTAATTCCTAAACCAGACAAAGATCCTTCCCTTTGCGATAATTATTACTGAATTCTGACCTAAAAATTTTCACTAAACTTCTCTCAAATCGCCTGAACCTGATCCTCCCTTCTCTGGTCCATAAAGACCAAGTGGGTTTTGTCCCACTTCGGCAAGCAGGCGGCAATACCAGAAAGGTGATAGACTTAGTGGACATGGCAAACAGGGAAAATTCGGCGTCATTGCTACTTAGCCTAGACGCCGAGAAAGCTTTTGACCGATTGGGGTGACCTTTCCTGTTCGCCATGTTGAGCAACATGGGATTCCGGGGACCATTTTTGCAGGCGATCAGACACCTCTATTCCAACCCCTCCTTTCAAGGTAGGACCCCCTTTGCACTCTCCACATCTTTTTCTGTGACAAATGGCACCAGACAGGGGTGTCCACTTTCACCCCTGTTATTCGCGCTCTGCGTCAAACCCCTTGCCACATCTATCCGGAATAATCCAGATATATGGGGAATATTGGTTAGGGATAAGGAGTTTAAAAGATCCCTCTTTGCCGACGACATTATTCTCACACTAACCCGGCCCCATATTACCCTCCCGATCCTACATGCAGAACTAGACCGTTTCAGTGCCCTCTCGGAATATAAAATCAATGCGTCAAAGTCAGAAGCATTGCCTATTAATATCCCCGAAGCAGAGGTCACGCTTTTAAAAAACAACTTTCCTTACAAATGGAAAGAGACCGCCCTGAAGTACTTGGGGACCTACATTACCTCAAAATGTTCTATTCTGTACCAAGAAAATCCCCCCCCCTTTTCTGCTCAATTAGATCCTTATTACACCACTGGAAGAAACATCATATTTCCCTTCTAGGTCATTTCGCTTCAATTAAGATGACCATCCTCCTGAAACTTCTATTTCTCTTTCAAACATTGCCCATACCAGTCCCATATAAACACCTGAAATAGCTCCAATCGGATCTATTACACATTGTCTGGAATTACAAAAGGCATAGAATCCCAAGATCGGTGTTGATGGCGTTGCGTAGTGAGGGGGGCTTAGCTTTCCCCAATATCATCAAATACTATCAAGCAGCACAATTACGAGCAGTTGCCTCATGGTTCACCCATAAATCATACAATAAATGGACAGAAATTGAAAAATTATGGCTAGCCCCAATACACCCGAATAATTTACTGTGGAGTGCAAATGCGGAAGTAGCCCCCGACTGTCTGCTGGGCGGATATGGCGTACATTGGCTCAATCTCACGGGTTGACCTCAGAAAAATCACTACTAACTTCCTTTGTCTGTAATCCCAAAGTACCGGATAGCATTACATATCAGATGTAGCACCCCTGGTCTTCTCGGAATTTATTTCATTTTGGGAATCTAGTGGACCCCAGAACACGTAAATTATTATAATTTTCTTACCTACAGACCAAATATGAACTACCGAGACAGGTCTTTTATGGGTACTTGCAAATCCCTCACTATGCACTTACTATAGCTCCTGATCTGCAATTTTCTCCCCCATCCCCATTTGAAAATATAATCCTTGCAGGTAATGCACAGAAAGGTATCATATCGGGAATCTATAAGATTCTCAATGCTGTCTCCCTAGCAGAGCAAGGCAAACACTCATATATGATTAAATGGGAGAAAATCCTCAATGAAGATATTCCCATAGCACAATGGCAGGTGATATGGTCCCAGGCAGCAAAGAGCTCAATGTGCACACTATATAAAGAAAATTCCTATAAAATTCTCCTATTCTGGTACATGACCCCAGATTTTTTCCTACCAGCTCAGATAGGTGCTGGCGGTGTCAGGGAGCGAAAGGTACCTTCCAACACATTTATTGGAGTTGCCCATTACTCACCCCATACTGGACCATGGCCCAACACTTACTAACCCACCTTTTGGAAACACAAGTCCAAGCGACCCCGAAATTCTTTCTGTTAGGCTTATCACCACTAAAGCTCCCTACACCATATAAGAAATTAGTGCGTCACGTACTCACAGCGGCACGCTGCCTCATAGCCCTGCACTGGAAATGCCGCACTCCACCCTCTGCTGAAGATCTTTACTCTAGAATTAAAGATAACGAACTGATGGAGAAAATGACGGCTAGGATACAGGACAGACTGGAGGCACATAACAGGGTCTGGGAGCTATGGCATCTCCGGGAGGACCCATCATGACCAGGTAATAACCTCACCCAGATGACTTCTTTACCCTCTTTACCCCCTTTTCTTCTTCTTACCCCCCTCTATCTCCCTAAACTACATACTCTGGTGACTCTTACAGTCACAGACAATAAATTACAGTTTAATAAATGAATCAGCGTTGCATACCTGCCAAAAGAACTACTAAAAGTTAGATGTTGAATTGCTATTGGCACTTAACATATCATCAGTATTTTTGAGTTAATGTTTGATAACAAAGATGTATATGACGATCTACACTTGTGATCTACAACGTTCCTTTATACTGTATCGCTAATACGAATAATGATAATAAAATGTTATTTGAGAAAAAGTCCCTAAATCTAGCCCATAGTTTGTAGACGTGATAATTTTTGCGCAAACCAATCAATATATGCCTATTGCGATTTTGTTTACCAAAAATATGTAGAAGAATATATATCGGCCTAAACTGATGAAGAAATTATTTTTTTTATATAACATAAAGTAAAAAAATAATTTTTTTGAATTTTTTTTTTTTTTTTCAAAATTGTTGCTTTTGTTTGTTTATAGCGCAAAAAATAAAAACCACAGAAGTGATCAAATACCAACAAAAGAAAGTTCTATTTGTGGGAAAAAAGGACGTCAACTTTGTTTTGGTACAGCGTTGCACGACCGCGCAATTGTCAGTTAAAGCGACGCAAAGCCGTATCGCAAAAAATGGCCTGGTCATTAAGGGGGCAAATCCTTCCGGGGCTAAAGTGGATAAAAAAATAAGGTTAGGCTTAGTCCATGATGAGTGGATAGTGAAGTGATATCACTGCACATAAGTTGGAAAGATGCTGGAATATTGTTTGCATATTAAACACCAAAAGTAATGGGAAGAAGATATTTATTGTTGCATGGGTGTTATTATTATATTGTTTGCAAATTAAATCTAATTATTGTGAAATAGATATACAGTAAGTTGCGCACTGTGTTTATGATTTGTTTATTGATTTTTTGCACAATAAAAATATGGGTTACATGTGTTTTTCTGGTAATAATTGGAATAAAGGATTAACAGCACAGATTATGATGTTAGATCTTTTATGTTCTACCATAGTCCCCATTGGGAAACACCCATGTGGAATGTCCTACAAATGCCACTGGAGTACAGACATATAGACATGGAGTGGCTGCAAAAATGCTGCAGGAGATTAGCAGCACTGATTTTCATACAATTATTTATGATACGGGTGGGGGGGTTTAATAAAACTGGTACACACGGAATCTGTTGCAGCTGTGCATAGTAACCAATCCGCTTCTTAGGTTGTATTGTGAAAGCTTAATTGTACAAGCTGAAGTTAGAAGCTGATTGGTTACTATGCACAGATGCACCAGATTCTGTGTGCACCAGTTCTAGTAAATCTCCACCACAGTGCTTTTAAAAACCAAATGTCAGTGTTTACATCTACTATAAAAAGCCTCATAAGATAGATAAATTATAGTTTAATCTAGAAATCACCTGGTTTATAGTGATATCAGATGGGGGTTAGAATCCACGGGATTTTTTGTACAGAAGAAGCAGCGTTCTGTCCCTGCTGATACTTTGTATGCAGTAACATTATTGCAAATTGCAGTAAAGGCTAGTGGGATGGGAAGAATGATCTTTAATATCTTAATGTTTTCCCGATGCAGTAATTTTATATGAAAAACATCTATCTAGTCGTGGTTTGCCTATATTTACATTTTTAAAGGGACATTTTAAAAGGAACAAAATAGCTAATAAATATAAAATGAATACTATAGTCAATGCCTTTTTGTCAATACAGGTTTTTTATTTCCCTAAGCACTGACTAGTATAGAGGTAACATTTAGTTTTATTAATCTATTTTATCTTTAAAACAGTAAACTTTGTCCTTGTGTAGAAAAGTCCTACAATGTAGTGTTAAAAATAACTAGAAAAGCAATGGAGGCAGAGAAGTTTAATGTGGCGCAATCTTTTTATCCCGAGTTCTACTCTCCTCTGAAGCCTAAAATAGTTTGGAAATGTTCAACTTATACTTTTTTTAATTACAAGAATTATAGATGGCCTTATTGTAGAGTCTGTGTCACAGTGAAGAAGAGATCCAACAATCAATATAACAATACAAAACCCAATGTAAAGTGACACTAAACACATGACTGTAACTAATGTGTATTGCTCATTCCAAAAAAACTGAAATGAGAAGGAAAAAGAGAGGTTCTGGAGATCACGGAGGATGCTACAAGGTGGCAGAAAAACAAAGCTTCATGTACACTGGTAGCTCCTAAACTTGAGTTTAGGAGCTTTTGGCATTTTTTTTAAACTTGAGTTTAGGAGCTTTTGGCGTTTTTTTTTTTTTTTTGCCAAAGCTCTTAAACTCAACTCCACAAAAGCCTGTGAGGTTGATTTACTAAAGGCAAATAGACTAGTAGTTGTAGTTGCCCCAGAGCTTGGTAAATGGGGTAAAGTTTAACTTTGCAAAGAATACTCAATCATGTGGAAGGGAAATGAAAAAAAAAAAAACAGCATTTTTACTTGCGCATGATTGGAAGATGGAATTCAGCAGAGCTTCTGCTCATTTACTAAGCTCTGGAGCAACTGCTGTTGCAGCAAGCAACTGCACTTTGCAAAAAGTACAAAGTCTATTGTCCTTTAGTAAATCAACCCCTATTTGTCCATGTACACATAGGCTTTTTAGCAGAAAGAAGAATTGTGTTCAGGATAGGAATGTTTTGACCACCGGCCATGGGAAAATGCAAAATGCAGCAAAAATGCATTTTGTGTTGTTGATGTGCTTTGCGTTTCCCCCCACCAGCCACGATCAGGGTAGGCTACTGTACTTGTAGCCTAAGATATGATTTCATGAAAAATAGAATACAGGGCCATTACAGGGCCAAGTAGTGGATGTGTATGGAGTATGTTTGGATAATAAGGATATCGTTTAGAGTCACTTTAGGTATCTTAAATGGCAACAAGAAAAAACCCCAAAAAATAATACTCTTGTTTATGGAAAGCATATTTTTTTAATTTAAGTAATTGCCAGGTACATATTCATAGACATGAATGGTTGTTGCAGTATGTGGCTTAATAGTTCAGGAAATAAAGCTGAAATCCCTTCATGTAATGCTTTCCTTATCACAATACTGTATTCTGTTGCCTTCAGATCGATGTAATGGAGAGTGTGATTTATTAATGTGTGAACTACAGTAATGTATTCTGGTCTGATGTTCTGATGATGTGCAGGAGAATTGAAATCAGTAAAATATATTGTATGCTTTCTTACCCCTGTTAGTGATATTCTTTTTGTATTAGATGATCCATCTAGATTAGAATTTCCTGTCCTAGGGTGGCACGAGTATATGCAGATGCAGCATTGTTACCCTAGGACATGTGTTTTGGCTGCTGTTTATAACTGTATGTGCCAACACTTGCCCCTTCACTACAGGCACAGCCACAGGACTGTCACGTGCCAACTCTAGGGAGTATGAGACATGTAGTCCAATAAAAGCTGGTCACCTCATAGTTTGAAGAAGTGCATCCTTGGCTATGGCACTCCTGCAGCAAGTGAAAATAATTGAGAACCTGCAGTCCTGTATATAGGGTTGCCACTTATCTGGGATTCACCCGGACAATACAGGTTACAAATCATGTGTTCAGGTTTCAGTCCACCTGAAACCCGAACACATTATTCAGACAGGAATGTTGCTCGGAACAGAGTCTGACGGGAGGGTGAGGGGGCACTATGTGCACCGCATTACTATTCTCTTTGGAGTGCCCAAAGGTGTCCCAGGTCTGTTACAATCCTATAGTGTATACTAAAAATAAAATGACTGTATGCTGTAACGATATCACAAAGCTGTGTGGTTAGTAGCCATTTTGTCATTGTGCAGCTCATCCCACCATGTTGTCCAGTGAAGGGCACACCACCGTGACCTTGCCCCCACCTTTTTTCTTTCAGTTATCCAATACACAAACTGGTGACTGAGGCCAGGACCTTATCAGTCCACTGATCAGAATACATAGACTTTTCCATTACCTAATCCACAATTTAAGGCTGGCAACCCCTAATAAACCTGCCCCCTCCTCAATCCAGAGAACCAATAGATACCTGTCATAAATACCTCAAACCACATAGAGTGCAGACAGTTTAGTACAGTTCTGAAACTTCAGCATGTTTCATAACTTCCAACTTGGTAATAGCACAGCCATAATATGGACATATTTAGTTTCCTCAGATAATTTGTAACGTTTCAAGTCCAGACACCCCTATGTCAGATCATATGGGAAACCACTGGTAGCTCTTATTCCTCCTAACTAGATTACACATGGGAAATCTGGCATGTTTATATTTGTTTTGTCACGCTGAACAATAATGTGGATATTTGCAGTCTATAAACACTATAGATGCAGAGATATAAATATGTATCACAAAGTGTGCCTGGGACAGGGTCATGAGTGTAGACACCTCCCAGCAACCAACCCCTACACAAGATGACTAGACGATTGGTCACTGGTCGCTGTCAACACCCCCTTTGATTTGACAGAAAAGAGTAGAAGCCATAACAATGGGCAGTTCTCCTTTTTCCATCCAAGCAGGAACATCTGCCAAGTTTGAGAACCGATTACCCAGCTCATCGATCAAACTCTGATCAAACCTCGGACATTAATTGCAAGTATTCTTCCTTCCCAATTCTACCTTATTTCTTTGTGACTGTTTATTGTCATCTCTTTGAAACATCTTTTTTTCTGTAAATATTTTATTTGCATCAACTTTGACCTTTTCATAATAAACCCTTATGTTGAAAAGTATTAACCTTTTCTCTAAAGCTCTTAATGCAAGCTATAAACGAACCTGCCTCTTAAAGGGTACTTTTGTAGAGTAAGACTTCTGAGCAGACCTGTCTGTGGTGCTAGTGTGTGTTGCAGACGCTTATTCTAAAATTATAATTGGTATTGCTAAAATTATGAGTCTCCCCCGACTCGGTCTTTCAAAACGGGGGTAGTGGCAGTTAAAGGGTTAATTGTGTAATTAGCCCAGTGACAATCGCTCTCCCAGGCTGCTCGCACCTAGATTGTGGTCCCACAAGCTGGAAAATCTTTGTGCTGGGCCCAGCTGAGAGTGGCATTGTTAAGTAAGTGACAGCGTGGTGTGAGGTTGGCCGGTCCTTCGTCGCAAGTTAGCGAGGAGGGCAGGGATCTGACAGCCGCGTTCGTCACATACGCCTCTTAAGTGTCCGGGTTTGGTTTGAAGAAAAAATGGCAACCCTACCTGTGTATGACATAAGAATTTCTTACCAGCTTGAAAGATTAATTTTACCAAATCATTAAAAAATAAATACAATGGATTATACTAATTTATTTTGATAAAGCAATTTACATGTATTATTTTTTCCAAAAGGGGTTTAGTTATACTTTAATGAGTGTAATAATTAGGATTCTATGGCTGATGTATCCTTACAAAAATATTAGTTTTCTAGCTTGATGACTCATTCATTTTAACCCCTTTAAGCCCAGAGGTTATTGAAGCCTTAAAGTGCAACTTCACCCAAAAGGTTAAAATTTTCTCCCCCCTACAACTTTTTGCACATTAGATTTAATTTTGAGGAGTGGGTACCTAGTTTTGATAGGAATCCGATCCCACATCACCCACATCCCACAGCCTCTTGGGACACATCACAGGTCCCAGAAGGCTCTGGGAACATTCTCAAAGAGCAGTACGGCTCACGCATGCAAAGTTGGAAGCTGGCTGTAAAGCCACAAGGAGTCACAGCCTGCTTCCCACAATAAATATGCCGGCTGTAGGGGACCTAAAGAACCAGCCTGGGTGAGGACTGCTCTGGATCCTTGGACAGGTAAGTGTCCTATTATTGAAGTTAGCAGCTACAGTATTTGTAACTGCTGACTTTCAATTTTGTGTTATTACGGTGAAGATCTTCTTGAAAGGCCAGGTTGAATTAAGCAGTCTCCTTATGCTCTGGTAAACTGCCCACACACTGATTAAAATTATGCTTGATTAATTGTGTTTGATTGACCTCTGTTGAAAGGACATATTGGAAAATTTTCCTCGATTAGCGGCTGCAGCTGCTGATCAGTGTATTCTAACAGCAGTAGGCGCCACTGTCAGAATACAATGTCCTGGGGGGGTATTCCCTCATCCACCTCTTTTTTATGGATGGAGCTTTTTAGAGACACTGTCACAAACCTAAAGAGGAGGTCCACCGACCGCTGCAAAAATTAAAAGCCAGCAGCTGCACATACTGCAGGTGCTGACATTTAATAATCGGACACTTACCTGTCCTGGAGTCCAGCGATGTCGGTACCGCAGCTGATGTTTCCATCAACTGTCGGGTGCATGCCGCCTCCATTGTGAGTAAGGGAACCCGGCAGTGAAGCCTTACGGCTTCGCGCTGGGAACCCTACTACGGCCCCCACTCCTCTCTCCTACTGGCCCGGCGGCCGGGGAAGGAGGAGGGGGAGCCCGGGTGCGGTGACGTCAATACCCACAGCTGAGGCTCCCAGAAGTGGGAATAGGATGCCTATATTATTATACAACAAGCGGAAGTTCCACTTTTGGGTGGAACTGTGCTTTAAAAAACTGCAGGTAAAAAGCACAAAAAAAATCAAGTATTTTAAATGCCTACTTCCAATGTTTTCTTTTCCATGAACATTTCTTTTATTCACTTGAAATGTGGCTTTGAACCTCCTAGCAAATCTGACTACTTCAAGGAGAGTAAATTCCCAAGCACAGTCCCCTCTAATTACTAAATTAGCATTTGTGCCATCCCCTCCACTAACCTTTTATTTAACAGCCAAGGGAGAAGTGAGGGGGCATACTATCGAGGATCACATAAGTGACAGCTCTGAATCTGCTGCAACTGCTGACATCAGTTCCAATATGCAGGATCTTTTTTAAGGCAGGGCAAAAGGGAAGCTGCCCTGGGCCCCATTATTGTTGTGGGCCCAAAGCAGCTGCCTCATACTTGCCAACTATGTCAGTTTAAATTCCCTTGTCCCTAGAAGTTTTTGTCCCATGCTGTGTCCCAATATCTCCATGTAAAGTTCTGTTGCTGCTGCTCAGCTCTGCCTTATTGCCATGTACAGATGACTCACCTGCAGATCCTGTGTTTACATGTAAATAACCTGCATTGATATGTAAATTGCGGCGCCATTAATATATATAAAGTCATGGACGGCGGCATTGATATGTAAATAGAAGCAGGATTCATATGTATATTATACCCCCCCCCCCCCCCCCGAGATCATATCTACCATCACTTCTGCTGAATGCTGCCCACTGGGGAGATAAAGGAGCATGCTTGAGAGTCCTGCCTACAACTATAGTCATTAAGCCTAACATAAGCCTGTTCTGCAAAGGTAAGCAAATTGGAAGTGGATGAATTTTTCAAAATAACATGATGCCACAGCACCCTGAATGTTGGTGCATGTGAATGTGAATACGCACATCTCAGCCGATGCATAAAGGGGGACATTAACAATTAAGGGGCACTGCTGTATATCTGCTAAAGGGCAGCATGTTTCTAGGGTGTCAGGAAAGCGATTTTGCATGTATTCCCAACACACACAATTGTGAACGCAGGCTAAATGTTTCAGTTACATTGGTGGTCAGTATAAATCTTCTCATTACATTGGGGCTCTGTGTACAATCCTTTCATTCACACTAGTGGCCAGTGTGAAGGCCCCCCTTACATTGGTGGTCAGTGTAAATCCCTCCTTACATTGGTGGTTACTGTGAATGCTCCTATTACATTAGTGGTCAGTGTAAATCTCCATTACATTTGTGGCTAGTGTAGAAACTCCTCTTTAAATTGGTAATCGTTAAAAAAATCCAAACTTGCATTTGTGGCCAGTTTCAAATCTTCTCTTACATTGGTGGTCCATGTAGAAGCCCCCTTTAAATTGGTGGTGAGTGTAAATCCCCCTTACATTGGTGGCCAGTGTAGAAATCCCCCTTTATTGGCTGTTGATGTAAAATCCCTCATTACATTGGTTGTCAGTGTAAATTCTTCATAACATTGATGATCAGTGTACATGTCCCTTTACATTGGTGGTAAGTGCAGAATTGCCCTTAAAGTGTTGGTCAGTGTAAATCCTCCTTTACATTGGTGGTCGGTGTACAAGTGTCACCTTACATTGGTGGTCAGTGCAAATTCCCCCTCACATTGGTGCTCAGTGTAAATTCCCCCTAACATGGAGGCCATTGTATATTCCCCCTTACACTGGTGGTTGGTGTAAATGTTCTTATTACATTGGTGTCAGTGAAGAAATCCCTCTTTTCTATTGGTGGGTGGCGTAAAATCCGTTACATGGTGGTCTGTGCAAATTGCCCCTCACATTGATGGTCAGTGTAAATCCCCCTAACATTGGTGGTCACTGGTCATTGTAAATTCCCCATTACATTGGTAGAATCCCCCACTATATACTTGCCAAAGATTTCCAGCTTTGCTCTACATGATTCAGAATTTGCCACAGTGTACTGCCTCCTAACTAATCCCATCATTGCCACTGATCACCCCCCCCCCCAGCATTGCCACTGATCCCAGGAGTCCTAGGATTCCTAGGGGTTTTCTGTCTATTGATGGGTCCCCTCACCTCCCCAGTCCATGGTGTGCAGGCAGTGAGGAGATGATGTGCTGTAACCTTTAGCAACCAATCAGTGAGCAGTAACGCTGTGTGCACTAACCTCTTGCAACCAATCATTGAGCCGTAAGGATATGCAGTAACCTCTAGGAACCAATCAGTGAGCATAAATAATATGCAGTGACCTCTAACAACCAATTAATGAGTGGTATAGATGTCCAGTAACCTCTAGCAATTAATCAGTAAGCAGTATGAATGTACAGTAATCTCTAGCAACCAATCAACAAGCAGATGTCACCTCTAGAAAATAAACAATGAGCCATAATGTGAGCTGTAACCTCTAGCAGCCAGTCAGTGAGCAGTAATGATACACTGTAACCTCTGGTAACCATCGCAATCGCTGCCTGATCTGATTCAGTAAACTGATTTTAAGTCTAGCTGCTTTTTATTGTATGTCTCAAAGCATGTGGTGAGCGAAATTGCATGGAAGAGGGGGCCCAAAAAAATTTTTGACCCAGGGTCCAGTCAACATTAAAGACGGCCTTGCCAATATGGCAGCACCCAGCCGCAGTTTCAGGACTTTTGGATGTCTACAAGCACATATAATCTTATGGGAAAGGTTTTGTTCAAATGAATGGTCTGGAGACAGGGTTTATTCAACCTAACTATAACAAACACAAATGACAAACTTGCCTACCTATATAAAAAATAAAATCTGAAATGATTATTTTGTTAATGAAGTCTTCAGCTTGCATGTGATCACAATGTCATAGCTGACATTGTGATCACATGATTGAAAACCACCTGGGCTGATTGCCAATTGTTAGTGGAGACCAAAGCTGTCACTAACAAATAGGTGTGACAGCAAGCAGCCAGGAGAAATGTCAGCTGCTAGCTGTCAAATGGGGAATGTATATAACATGTATACTCAGCATGGGGCATCATGCTGAGGAATGTACACAATGTTTTTATTGTACAGAGGTTTAAATACACATTTTTTAACATTTCAGTATTGCTGATCTCCTGCAGCTTATTTGAGACATTATTGTCTACATGCATGTACTCCGGTGTCAGATGTAAATCATCACACTGGTTCAGCTTACAGATAATGGTGGGCATGATGTGTACCTTGTAGACTACTCCAGAAGACAACACAGCAGCACAACTAAGAGACAGTTGTCACACCATAAACAGTACTGTAAGTACTTAAAAAAGAACCTTCATGGCAGGATCAACGGTTATTCGTTTAATGAAAGCTGTCAATTTAAAAATTTTGAAAAAAAGTTTTAGCAACAACATGCTAAAGCTTATATGAGATTTGGATTTTGAGAAAGGACCTACTGTAATTTGTTTATTGGTTTTATTTTTAGTGCTTTGAACAATTTCTAAATAAGCACATATAAATTGACTTTGATACCTATTTAATTTAAAAATAATACATATCACTTAAAACCTAAAATAACACATCATTTAATTTGTTAGAGTACTGTTAATATTGTTTTTTTAATATTTGCAGAAGGGATTGTCTTAAATTATCTTGTAAAAAGGGTTCAATGCATTTCAAATGCATATGTAAAGTTGTCAGAGGAATAATTCCCGACAGGTTATGTACCTTATCTGCCCTGAGAATCTGAAGGCAGAGCAAAGCTAATTAACTTATTAAAAGGTTAATGTAAGCGATTTCAGAAGAATTACAATCAAACAAAAAGTTGAGGTGTTGCCTTTAGCATCACAGAACTCAGCGAAGGATCACTTCTTTAATAAATGCGGGTCAGAAAACGGTTTCCTTGCACATTAAATTGATGAAAGAGTGTAAAATCATTCACCGTATTTAGCATAAATCACACCTGAACAGAACAGTTTAAATCAAAATGTAAATTAGTTAGAAGTTCTTAAAAGAATTGTCACATTTACATTAATATAAGCTATTGAAATTCCAGCGATGATAAAGTGGCACCACGACAGGTTCAGCTGGTTGTTAAATGTCCTTGACCTAAAAAAAAAAAATGGAAAGGTCATCTGCCAATGTCATAAAATCACATGCATTGATATGGTTTACTTTTAATGAGGCTTGACATTCAATTTTCATTATAACTTCAGCAGGTATATTTACATTGTTATGTTTTTTTCTTTTTTTCTTTTAACGTCCTCCAAGCTGCTATCTTGATTGTCTTCCTTCTGTCATTCTATAAAGGAAATGTATGTAGAAGTCAATTAATCTTGTGGTATATTATTGTACTATGAGAATAAAGAGATCACTCACAGAAAAAGCATGTAAATACAGAAGAGACATATGGATAGACTTGGATTTCCAATCTCTGGAGCCAGTAGGTACACAACCTTTGTACCCAAAGTACAAAGTACCTTCTGTAAGATCCCCTCTTTTACGTAGAACAATTTCTTTTTTTTACTGATTCTACCTGGTGTACAACTCAGTTTGTAAGACTAAAAGAAATGTGTTTCTACAAATGATGGGGAAAATGTGTGGTGTTCAACAATTTAGCTGCCCATAGACACAGTCTTGCTTGATCTAATGGTATATCCACTCCTGTACAGAGGCATGTTTATTTTCCATATATTCAACTGAGATTGAGTCTCTTTATAAAAAGAATATATAATATAATTTGTAAAGCACATCGGCAGGTCAGATTACACTTTGGCTAGGTCACTTTTAGGGACTAAACTTGAACCCGGGACCTCTGTTGTGTCTGGCTCTTCTTGCTGAGCTACTTGAGATAATGGACAGCACCTGTCTGATCCATTGGACAACCCTGCCTTGTGCCTTGACTTCTGCTGAACCCTAAACTCTTTGCTCCTTCCATGAACTTCCTGATTTAAGCCATGTCTCTGCACTTCCTGTTTGCCAGATTATTGTGCTCTCTTCAGCCAGTATCTCGCTCTTGTCTTCCCTGCTGCCATCCTTATTTTTCTTCCACTCATATCCACCTTTGGCTTGTTCCTCAACCAGTGGCAGCTGGTGGGTTCTTCTTTTGGGGGGGTGGCAAACAAAGAACCCCACCCTGGTCTGGCACTTACCCGTGGGGCTCTGGTGTCCTCTCCTCCTCTCCTGGAGTGCAGGCAGTGGCCACAGCAGCTCCGGTGTCCACACCTCCAGCGGTTTCCACCGCCGTGTGTCTCTGCTTCTGCCAAAGCGCTAGACATCCAATAGGATTGCCTGACACATTGGCCAATCGGGAAACAGGTCTCACAGACCTGCCTCCTGATTGGCGGGGATAAACTTTAGTGTGAAAATAGCGAAAATTCATTCGCTATGGGCACACAGCTGGGTGGCCTCGGAGCGCAATGCTCTGCACTCCGAGGCCACCCCTCTTTGAAGCCTATTAGAGCCTCTGGCTCTAATCAGGTGCTTCAAAAAAACACCCACCCCACACTGAAATCCATGGTCCAGCACCACTGATATGTAGATCAGGGGGCCGGACGCATAGATAAGGGAGCCGACGCCCGTGCCCCCTTTATGGACGGACCACCACTGTCCTCAACTAAGTTTCTGCCTGATCCCAACCTGCAACTACTCGTTACTGACCTTTGACTTGTTTATTGACTATGCTTCTGTTGAAATCTTACTTGTTTATCTGCTGCCGGACCTCCTGGTGGGGTGGTCCTGAGGACTACAACTTGTCACTAACATGCAGCAAAATCCATCTCCACCATCCGGAGCTCTGGTGACCACCGGTTAGTACTTAGACTCCACACCTCAGGTGCCAGGGTGACTGTCTGTGTACCTATCCTGCTGGTCGGTGGTAGTCCAACTACTGCTATTGCAACTGGTCTTCGAGTCTGACCCACAATAATGAAAGTCAGTATGGAATAGTATTAACTGTACAATTCACCTTGTTTTATAATCCAAGATAAATCACATTAGTTGTACATTTGCACACATGCCAGTCTGAAGCAGAGAATCATTGCATCTTACTTTGAAAATGTAATTATTCCTTATAGCGATCCATTGTTCATAGTGTTGAACACGTGCACTTGTAGGGTTATTTTGCCTTTTTTTTTTTCTTTATTTTAATAAAAAATTGAAAAACAGCATCTCACTTGCCCCTTTTGAACCCACCAAACCCCACATTGGCTGGACCAACAATCACTGCCAAAAAGCAGTTACTGTACTTTACACATTTTTACCATTCACCAGATTACACATTCCCTGACAACACGTTTTGCTCATGAAAACTGCTGCCAAATATGTGTCAAATCCGGTATGGCAATTGTGCCTGACGTTATTAGAATTTACTTTTTAGAAATATATCTCAAATATTTCGATTTTTTTTTTCTAGATTTAGTTCCTGAAAGTGAGGAGCCACGAAAATCCACATCTGCATCTGAGTATTCAGTTAAAGGGTATCCAAGTGTTATTTTTTGTTTAGGTTAAAGTATGGAAGGGTTACATTGGGTTTTTGTATTGCTCTCTGTGTCCCTTCTGTGGACATTCACCCTCTCCATCTGTCCTAGTAATCGTGTTCATTAGGGCTGAAAATTAATACAAATCTTACATTTTGTGTTGTCACTGGATTAGAAATACAGGAAAAATCTTCCTATGGGAACACTTTTTGTGGAGATATCTAAGAGAGGGTTTTCCTCAGTGTGGAAATATTGCCTTCCATTTCCTAACATGTTTCATGAGAGGAAGTGACAGAATATCTCAAGCAGGGGGAAAAAAAAACTTGTCAGGGGTTTTAAACATACCCTAAGCCCAGGTTCACACATGTGCATTGCGAATTGAAGCTCCGGTTTCACTGCAAAGATAAAAATCAGTTGTTCAGAGGTTCCTCTGCATTTTAGCTTCGGATCAGTGAGCAGAGAGAGGGGGGAGAGGGGGAGGTGTAGTGAGGAGAAATGTTCATAACAGAATGCATCTGCGAATCAAATGCGTTCCCATAGAAGATAATGGGCTTGTAATTCGCACCGCAATGCCCAGAAAATGCACACGTTTTTTGTGCAATGCGCAGTGCGAATGCAACACACATATGTGAACCAGTTACATTCAAATTAATGCATTTGAAAATGTCCTGCGAATTGGATGCGGTGTAAGCAGCATCTAATTCACATAGGTGTGAACGGGGGCTAAAATAAAACATTTTGGAAGTATATTTTTAGATATACTTCTGATAACACTTCTGCACGTGCTATAATGTCAGTTCTATGTAGCTGCTTGGTCATGCATGTGCAAAGCTGCAATTACGCGGCATATGGCCGATTCTTCAAGAACTAAATTAAACAATTTTAGACCCAATTTGCTGATGGTCAACTGTACTGATATAGCAATGGGATGATAATTATTATTATAATTATTGTTGTCACAGTTGTCACAGGTAAGTGGCGGTTCACACAGGGGCAACACGACTTGCAGATCGACTCACCGAGGCGACCTGCACACGACTTCAGCGGCGACTTGCAAAATGACTTCTGTATAGAAGTCAATGCAAGTCGCCTGTAGTCGCCCCAAAAATACTACAGGAACCTTTTTCTAAGTCGGAGCGACTTGCGTCGCTCCTATTAGAACGGTTCCGTAGTACAGAACGGGACGCGACTTATCAGACGGCTAAGTTGCCTGACAAGTCGCCCCTGTGTGAACCAGGGCTCACAGTTCGCTAGCCGATATGGAATGCAAAACTCCTCTATCCCAAAAGTGAATTATTCCCGCAGTAACTTGGTTCTTCCAGAGAGATGCATTTATTGAGTCCCGGCAAAGAACAAAGTCCACAGGATACTTGTAACAGATGACAAAAGTCCAGCAGAGTATTTGTAAATATTACAATGAATATCAGCCTTCAGAGACCCATTCATCATTCATATCAGAGCAAGCATAGATACACTATAATACAGCATAATATGTCCAACCTATAACATGCACCTAGGTAGCTTCCATGCATGCAATAATGTGTGTTACAATATAGACCCGTGGTTCTATTATGATGAAGAATGCATTTCAATATGTGTTATTAACAGCTAAAACCTTCCCCTGAAGGTTTCTCCTGAAGACACTGAAATACTAGTGTCTGAAACTGGAGGGGTTCCTGATTGGTTCACCAAACACTTTTGATCTAATATGTAACAAATCATGCCTCCTAGCCTCATACAGCTGCAGATATAAGTTTCAATAAAACTTGTTCAGAGATCTCCTGTATTGTTTAACCAGCTCAATCACAATTGTGTGGTCATGCTACACTGTAACCATGTGAAATTTTTATCATTTTCTTCACACAAATAGAGCTTTCTTTTGGTGGTATTTAATAACTCCTGGGTTTTTAATTTTTTTCCTAAAAAAAAAGACCAAAAATTTTGAAAAAAAAAAGTTTTTCTAGTTTCTGTCAGTAAATTTTGTAAATAAGTAATTTTTCTCCTTCACTGATGGGCACTGATGAGGTGGCTCTTATGGACACTGATGAGGCGGCACTTATGGGCATTGATTGGTGGGCACTGATGAGGCGGCACTTATGGGTACTGATTAGGTGGCACTGATGAGGCACGAATATGCCGCACTTATGGGCACTGATAGGTGGCACTAATATGCGGCACTGATGAGCACTGATAGACAGCACTGGTGGGCACTGGGCACAGATAGGCAGCACTGGTAGGTACAGATAGGCGGCACTGGTGGGTGGCACTGATGGGCAATGATGGGTGGCATTGATGGGCAGCAGCTATGGGCATTGAAGGGCAGCGCTGATAGCCAGAACTGACTGGCATCACTGATGGCCACTGATTGCTAGCACTTGTGGGCACTGATTGCTGGCACTTGTGGGCACAGATTGGTGCCAATTGTGGGCATTGATTGCTGGCATTGGCATTGCTGACACTGTTTGCCACTTATTCGTAATCAGGGCACTGATGATCAGTGCCCTGATTACAGCCCTAGATGTTCTCTGTGAGGAGATGCCTCTGATCGGCTCTCCTCTCCTCACACTCTGTCAGTGTGAGGCGAGGAGTGCTGATTACCGGCATACTCTCATACACCTAACTAAAGTCTAGTGGAACCAATTGCCATCAGAAGTCAGGCACCTAATTAGTAAATAGAATCCACCTGTGTGTAATTTATTTTCAGTATAAATACAGCTGTTCTGTGAAGCCCTCAGAGGTTTGTTAGAGAACCTTAGTGAACAAACAGCATCATGAAGGCCGAGGAACACACCAGACAGGTCAGGGATAAAGTTGTGGAGAAGTTTAAAGCAGGGTTAGGTTATAAAAAAAATATCCCAAGCTTTGAACATCTCATGGAGCACTGTTCAATCCATCATCCGAAAAATGGAAAGAGTATGGCACAACTGCAAACCTACCAAGACATGGCCATCCACCTAAACTGACAGGCCAGGCAAGGAAAACATTTATCAGAGAAGCAGTCATGGTAAGTCTGGAGGAGCTGCAGAGATCCACAGCTCAGGTGGGAGACTCTTATGCCCCGTACACACGGTCGGATTTTCCGATGGAAAATGTGTGATAGGACCTTGTTGTCGGAAATTCCGACCGTGTGTAGGCTCCATCACACATTTTCCATCGGATTTTCCGACACATAAAGTTTGAGAGCAGGCTATAAAATTTTCCGACAACAAAATCCGTTGTCGGAATTTCCGATCGTGTGTACACAAATCCGACGCACAAGGTGCCACGCATGCTCAGAATAAAGAGATGAAAGCTATTGGCTACTGCCCTGTTTATAGTCCCGACAAACGTGTTTTACATCACCGCGTTCAGAATGATCGGATTTTCCGACAACTTTGTGTGACCGTGTGTACGCAAGACAAGTTTGAGCCAACATCCGTCGGAAAAAATCCTAGGATTTTGTTGTCGGAATGTCCGATCAATGTCCGACCGTGTGTACGGGGCATTAGTCGTGCACTCGATAAATTTGGCCTTTATGGAAGAGTGGCAAGGAGAAAGCCAATGTTGAAAGAAAGTCATAAGAAGTCCCATTTGCAGTTTGTGAGAAGCCATTTGGGGGACACAGCAAACATGTGGAAGAAGGTGCTCTGGTCAGATGAGACCAAAATTTTACTTTTTGGCCTAAAGCAAAACGCTATAGGGTTGATTTACTGAAGGCACATAGACTGTGCACTTTGCAAAGTGCAGTTGCTCCAGAGCTTAGTAAATGAGGTAACCCAAATACCCAAACACGTGCAAGAAAAAAAAACAAAAAAACATTTTTGCTTGTTCGGGATTGGTTGAAAGAAGTCAGCAGAGGTTCTGCTCATTTTCTAAGCTCTGGAGCGACTGCTCTTGCAGTGTGCAACAGTCTATTTGCCTTTAGTAAATCAACCCGTATGTTTGGCGTAGAACCAACACATCACCCTGAACACACCACCGTGTTGGTGGCAGCATCATGTTGTGGGGATGTTTTTCTTCAGCAGGGACAGGGAAGCTTGTCAGAGTTGATGTGAAGATGGATTGAGCCAAATACAGGGCAATCCTAAAAGAAAACCTGCTGACTCTGCAAAAGACTTGAGATTGGGGCAGAGGTTCACCTTCCAGCAGGACAATGGCCCTAAACATACAGCCAGAGCTAGAATAGAATGGTTTAGATCAAAGTATATTCACGTGTTAGACTGGCCCAGTCAAAGTCCAGACCTAAATCCAATTGAGAATCTGTGGCAAGATTTGAAAATTGCTGTTCATGGACGCTCTCCATTCAATCTGACAGAGCTTGAGCTGTTTTGCAAAGAAGAATTGGCAAATATTTCCCTCTCTAGATGTGCAAAGCGGGTAGAGAATTACCCAAAAAAACTTGCAGCTGTAATTGCAGTCAAAGGTGGTTCTACAAAGTATTGACTCAGGGACTCAGGGGGGCTGAATACAAATGCACACCACACTTTTCACATATTTATTTGTAAAAAAAATTGAAAACCATTTATCGTTTTCCTTTTACTTCACAATTATGTGCCACTTTGTGTTGGTCTATCACATAAAACCCCCCAAAAATATATATATTTTATATAAATGTCAGTTGTGCTAAAATGTTTGCATACCCTGGCAGAAATTGTGAAATTTTTACATTAATGGTATATAAACTTTGTATCAGGGACATTTGGGTGATTTCTGTTATCATTATGGTTTAAAAAGGATCCAAAAAACAGTGTGATAATAAATGGCTTCATGTGATTGCTATCCTTAAATAAAAGACAGTTTTGTGGCATGATCAGACATTTTTAAATATTAATGCCAACATTTCCTGTGGGCGGAGTCTACTAAAAAAAAAGCAGGCGGTTGAGCCACAGTTTTACCACCATTTGACCCCACTTAAACACATAAATGCAGTTGCTCAGGGCTGTATACATGCCATACCTTTGATGCTTTGCAGCCAAAGCAAAATATAAAGGACATGTCTCATTCAGCTTGTTATTCAACAGGGTGACAGCGCAGTGCAAGAGGAAACTAATTATTTTTTTCTTTTTCTATTTATGATTCAATAAAATGTAACTCTTGTGATTGTTAACATGTGTGTGGTTATTTTGTTGCAATTTTGAATACTGTGTGTTATGAATAAATATAAACAGCAGTGAGTCTGAAAAGCTATGCGCTCTCATATAAAAATACCGATGTATTGGAGTGGGATAAAAAATGTGCTATATGAAATTGTCTTAAACAGTGTGGAATTTAAACATTCTAGAATTTAGAATGTAGAATGTGTCACCAAATTGCAGCAGCATGTGTCACCAAATTGCAGCATGTGTCACTACCAAATTGCAGCAGCATGTGTCACCACCAAATTGCAGCAGCATGTGTCACCAAATTGCACCAGCATGTGTCACCAAATTGCACCAGCATGTGTCACCACCAAATTGCACCAGCATGTGTCACCACCAAATTGCACCAGCATGTGTCACCAAATTGCAGCAGCATGTGTCACCAAATTGCAGCAGCCTGTGTCACCAAATTGCAGCAGCCTGTGTCACCAAATTGCAGCAGCAAGTGTCACCAAATTGTACCGGCATGTGTCACCAAATTTTAGCAGCCTGTGTCACCAAATTGTAGCAGCATGTGTCACCAACTTGTACCAGCATGTGTCACCAAATTGTAGCAGCATGTGTCACTAAATTGTAGCAGCATGTGTCACCAAACTGCAGCAGCAATGTGTCACCAAATTGCAGCAGCAATGTGTCACCAAATTGCAGCAGCATGTGTCACCAAATTGTAGCAGCATGTGTCACCAAATTGCAGCAGCATGTGTCACCATCAAACCCCTCACCCCCGGTTATTTACCTTGCTGTGTGTTTTCCTCTCCAGCGGTGTCTCCTATGGAGAGGTCCGTTTTTCTCATACTTCCTGTTTCTCTCTCCTGGGCGCAATTGGAGAGAGAAACAGGAAGTGACATCATACTCAGATGTCAATCAAACCGCTCCACCATAGTAATAGATACTAGCGCCGGGTGGAAGCTACTCGGCGCTTCAGAAAGCACCGCAAGGCGGGCTAAACACCCGCAAATGAAGCGCCATGTCTGCAATCTCGTGATTGCATAGACGTGGCGCTTCCCATAAGTGCACTGTGTCCGGCGTCGCACTGTGTCCGGCGTCCGAACACAGTGCACTTAAGGACCTTTTTTTGTATTTTTTTTTAAAGGGCCAGCTTTAAAACATTTAAAAAAATTTTTTTTTTTTGACATTTTTTTTTTTTTTGGTGACTGCCTGGAGGGGGGGCGGTGCTCAGGCTATCATGTGAACCATTAAATGCTTAAAGTGCTCTAGTGCAAAGAATGTGTACCTATATATGTATCCGCATATAAAAGAAAAGTTTTAAAAAAATCACAATAAATGAAACATATCAAAAAAGTCCAAAAACTATTTTTTAGCAATATTCGTGATCCAATATTTTAAGACAAAAAAAGTTTTTTTTACCACACAAAAAAGTCTCTTCCAACTTTCTTTTGAACAATCTCTTTATACTTCCATATGTAATCCACCACCAGTAAAAGTCCTAAATTAACTCACCGACTCTCGTTACGGATAAGATTATAAACCAGCTCAAAGCACCTTCCCTATACAGGGAGCAATCCTCTGCAGTGATCCTTGTGATGTAATCCTCTGCAGCTGATCTCTCATGATCTCTTTGCTCATCATCTATGGTTACAGCTTAATCTTGATCTCTCTCCATCAATATCTTGATCACCAACTTGGATTTTCATCCCCATCTTGAATCACCATTTTGGAATCATCACCATCACCTTAGATCATCACGATCCCTCTTAGAAAGGAAGGTCAGCCTTCATCAGTACGTCTCTCATAGAGCCAAAACATTGCGCTATCCTGGTATGAGACGCTCAGTTGATTTCCTGTAAGGTCCTACTGAGATGTGGCTGTTAATTCAGCACCAATAACTTTCTGTATTATATTATATATTATATTATTATAATGTGATCATTACTTTGAACAACTTCAATCTTACTCCTGAATGTAACTTACATATATAATATATATATATATATATATATATATATATATATATATATATATATATATATACACACACACACACACACACACATATACTGTATATATATGCACAGTATTTCACAAAAGTGAGTGCACCCCTCACATTTTTGTAAATATTTTATTATATCTTTTAATGTGAAAACACTGAAGACATTACACTTTGCTAAAATGTAAAGTAGTGAGTGTACAGCTTGTATAGCAGTGTCAATTTGCTGTCCCCTCAACTCAAAATCTCACACAGCCAATAATGTCTAAACCGCTGCCAACAAAAGTGAGTACATCCCTAAGTGAAAATGTCCAAATTGGGCCCAATTAGCCATTTTCCCTTCCCGGTGTCATGTGACTCATTAGTGTTACAAGGTTTCAGGTGTGAATGGGGAGCAGGTGTGCTAAATTTGGTGTAATCACTCTCAGTCTCCCATACTGGTCACTGGAATTTCAACATGGCACCTCATAGCAAATAACTCTGAGGATCTGAAAAGAAGAATTGTTGCTCTACATAAAGATAGCCTAGGCTATAGGAAGATTGGCAAGACCCTGAAACTGAGCTGCAGCACGGTGGCCAAGGCCATACAGCAGTAGTACAGAGTACAGGGTTGAAGAGTGCTATGTACAGAGTGCATGGTTGAGGAGTGAGCTACGTACAGAGTTCACGGTTGAAAGGGGGGATACAGAGTGCATGGTTGAGGGGGAGCTATGTGCAGACTGCAGGGTTAAGGGGTGAGCTACATACAGAGTGCAGGGTTGAGGATTGAGCTACATACAGAGTGCCGGGTTGAGGGGTGCACTACATACAGAGTTCAGGGTTGACGGGTGCGCTGTCAGGCATGCAGGGTTGAGAGTTGCACTACGTACAGGGTAGAGGGATGAGGGGTGCGCTACGTAAAGAGTGCAGGGTTGAGGGGTATGCTATTTACAGAGTGTAGGGTTGAGGGGTGTGTTATGTACAGAGTGTAGGGTTGAGGGGGTGTTATTTACAGAGTGTAGGGTTAAGGGGTGTGCTACCTGCAGAGTGTAGGGTTGAGGGGTGTGCTACCTGCAGAGTGCAGGGTTGAGAGGTGCGTTATGTATGGAATGCAGGTTTGAGGTGTGCGCTATGTAATGAATGCAGGGTTAAAGGGTGTGTGATGTGCAAAGTGCTGGGTTGAGGGGTGCCCTACGTAAGGAATGCATGGTTGAGGGGTGCGTTATGTAAGGAATGCAGGGTTGATGGGTGCGTTATGTAAGGAATGCGGGGTTGAGGGGTGAGATATGTAAGAAATGCAGGGTTGAGGGGTGCGTTATGTAAAGAATGCAGGGTTGAGGGGTGCGGTATGTAAGAAATTCAGGGTTGAGGGGAGCATTATGTAAGGAATGCAGGGTTGAAGGGTGCGTTAGGTAAGGAATGCAGGGTTGAGGGGGTGTGCTACATATGGAATGCTGGGTTGAGGGATGCTCTACGTATGGAATGCTGGGTTGAGGGGTGTGCTACATATGGAATGCTGGGTTGAGGAGTGCGCTACGTATGGAATGCTGGGTGTGGGGGTGTGATACATATAGAATGCTGGGTTGAGGGGTGCACTACGTATGGAATGCTGTGTGTGGGGGTGCTCTACGTATGGAATGCTGGGTTGAGGGGAGCATTATGTAAGGAATGCAGGGTAGAGGGGTGTGTTATGTAAGGAATGCAGGGTTGAGCGGAGCGTTATGTATGGAATGCTGGGTTGAAGGGTGCGCTACGTATGGAATGCTGGGTTGGGGGGTGCGCTACATATGGAATGCTGGGTTGAGGGGTGTGCTACATATGGAATGATGGGTTGAGCTTTGTATGGAGTGCCGGTTGAGGGCTATGTACATCCAAGTTCTCCATCCCCCTAAGTACCCCCAGATTCCAGTTCAGAGCTCACCCCCTCCTCCAGTGTAGAGCTTTTCTCTCTCTGAGGAATGCAGGGTTGAGGGGTGCGTTATATAAGGAATGCAGGGTTGAGGGGAGGGTTATGTAAGGAATGCAGGGTTGAGGGGTGGGTTATGTATGGAATGCAGGGTTGAGGGGCGCATTATGTAGGGAATGCAGGGTCGAGGGGTGCATTATGTAAGGAATGCAGGGTTGAGGGGTGTGTTATTTAAGGAATGCAGGGTTGAGGGGAGCGTTATGTAAGGAATGCAGGGTTGAGGGGTGTGTTATGTAAGGAATGCAGGGTTGAGGGGAGCGTTATGTAAGGAATGCAGGGTTGAGGGATGTGTTATGTATGGAATTCTGGGTTGAGGGGTGCATTACGTACAGAATGCTGGGTTGAAGGGTGCGCTATGTATGGAATGCTGGGTTGGGGGGTGCGCTACATATGGAATGCTGGGTTGAGGGGTGTGCTACAAATGGAATGATGGGTTGAGCTTTGTATGGAGTGTCCGGTTGAGCGCTGTGTACATCCAAGTTCTCCATCCCCCTAAGTACAAAGTTCTCCCCCCAGATTCCAGTTCAGAGCTCACCCCCTCCTCCAGTGTAGAGCTTTTCTCCCTCCCCAAATCTTCTCCCAGCATCTAGAAAGTCTCAACGTGCAGCTAGCTACAGAGGAGCAACTAAACTTACAGGATGTCCGTGGCCGTGCAGGCTGATGGCTTGACGAGGAGCTTGTGCTTGTGTGCATTCCCCACCCCCTGCCCCTCCCTCCTCGGCTCTCACTCCTCTGCTCTCATATAGAGTTGTGTAGAGCAGGGAGGGATCTGCACGGCCACCGACAGAGGAGCGCTGTTACTTGTAATTACAGAATCCTGTATTTACAACTGACAGTAGTGAGAAGACAAGCCAACAAGTGGCAGAACTCCAGCGGGCAGCAGCGCGGGCTCAATTGGCAGCTGCTTTGGACCCACTCAACAATTATTTGGCCCTGGGCAGCTGCCCTATTTGCCCTACACTAGAGACAGCCCTGTACAGAGAGCACAAATTCAGGAGATAATTAATTGAATCTGTATATTTAGTAATTAATTTTATATTGGAGGCACTGTGGTATACTTATTGATTGATTAAACAATGAATATTGCTGACTTAATCGTTCGAAGTTCCTGACATAACCAATAAAACATAATAGACTTTCATAAACAATTTCCAGCTTACTGGATCTTTTTTTCCCAGGTAGTTTTGGTGTTCCAAAATGAACTTTGTTTCACATTTATCCTATTCACTTTTGAATTTTTAAATTGTGGCAATGTCAGACTTGCCACTAGCTTTACTTGTGCAGCTTAAAAAGAAAAAGAAAAAATATACAAACATTCCCTCTGAATTTCACAAAAATGTCTCACTTGCATAAAAATGATAAATGCACTTCATTTGCAGATCCTTTGGCTGTCATTGTCCTACTCTGTACCTTGACCAGTGTATGCCTTCCTCCAAAGCCTTCAACCTCCAAACGTTCTTCTACGTACACCAAAGATGTAGCTACTATTCACCAATAGAGGGAGCTCTTGGGAGACATGAGGAAGCTGTTGTGGATAAGGTATGAGTGAGGCATGCTATTTGGCTGCTACAAGTACATATGCATTTGTTTTAACATGCCTTTCTATCATTAATGGCAGCCCAGAAAATAACATTCCATCCTTTTCAGCAACCAAGTAAATGGGCATATAAACCTTCCGGATGTAGGAGCAGGCTACCCTTTGAGCACAAATCTAACATTTGTAAATACTTGATTCTGAAAGAAAATGCCAGTACCAGTCTTTGTTATACTTCAATATGATGTCATTGCAAGCAAAGGAATATATTATTCTGCAAAGCTGCATTTTTACTGCACTTGACCTTAAAGTTTGCAAAATTTATGTCTGTTTTTATTCTGAGAACAAAACGCCAGTGGGATTCAGTGTCATAACAGGTCACGCTGTCAGTGCATGTAAATTCAAACAGATTATTTTACTTTACAAAACTAATGCTTGTGAAATTGTTGATTTTTTTCAGCTAAAATGCTAGTGGCATTTTGTGTAATAATATATGACAGTCACACTAGGCCATACTGTCAGTGTATTTGCCAAATTGCCAATAGGGATGGGCCGAACGGACCCCTGTTCAGTTCACACCAGATCTTTCGAACACCGCAAAAGTTCAGGCCCGAATACTGAACCCCATTAAAGTCAATGGGACCCGAACGTCAAAAATCAAAAATGCCCATTTTGAAGACTTATATGCAAGTAATTGGGCATACAATGGTTATAGGGGTCTGGGTCCTGCCCTGTGGGACATGTATAAAAAAATAAAACGTTTGTGAAAAAATTCATTTTTAAATGAGCAGTGATTTTTTTATTTTTAAAGTGAAAGTATAAAAATGAAAAATTCCTTCCGATATAGTGCCTGGGGGGGTCCCCTTAGTCTACCTGTAAAGTATCAAATCTGTACCATGTCTAGAATCTGCTGCAGCAATAATTGCAAAAAAGCCAAAAGACAAAAAAATTATATTTTCCCTGCAAGCTGCCTTTATTTTGCTCAGCAACAGCTGGGGAGCCAGTGTGTATGATGAGGCCACAATGTAGTGCACTGGGAACAAGATTAGAGATTTTTTGGATACATTCTGGTATCACTTTGGATAGAAGTAACGGGTGAGTAAAAATTGGTCTTTGGGTGTCGGTGGCGCCTTCCCACTGTAACCCTATAGAGGTACTCTTGATGAAAGCAAGAATTGGCCTTGCTATAAAAAATTGCAATGATATGCACCTGTCAAACAGGTGCTGAAAAATTGGTCTTTGGGTTTCAGGGGCGCCTTCCCACAGTAACCTTATAGAGGTACTCTTGATGAAAGCAAGAATTGGCCTTGCTGTAAAAAAATTGCAATGATATGCACCTGTGAAACAGGTACTGAAAAATTGGTCTTTGGGTGTTAATTGTGCTCATGAAACCTATACTAAAACATTCTTCCAGATGAAATGATTGAACACACTCAAAGCTAGGCAGCCTCGCAGTTCTGTAGAGATTCCACATCCCAAAAAGACTTAATCAGTGTCATCAGCATCAGGGGCTTCATAACTGGTAATCCGGGCCTGTTTCATTTCTAGAAAAGTTAAACGGTCTAAGGAATCTGTGGACAGAGGAGTTCTGTGATAAGTAGGGATGAGCTTCGAGTTCGAGTCGAACCCATGTTCGACTCGAACATCGGCTGTTCGCAAGTTCGCCGAACAGCGAACAATTTGGGATGTTCGCGGCAAATTCGAAAGCCGCGGGACACCCTTTAAAAGTCTATGGGAGAAATCAAAAGTGCTAATTTTAAAGGCTTATATGCATGGCATTCTCATAAAAAGTGTTTGGGGACCTGTGTCCTGCCCCGGGGACATGGATAAATGCAAAAAAAAGTTTTAAAAACGGCCGTTTTTTCGGGAGCAGTGATTTTATTAATGCCTAAAGCGAAACAATAAAAGTGTAATATCCCTTTAAATTTCGTACCTGGGGGGTGTCTATAGTATGCCTGTAAAGGGGCGCATGTTTCCTGTGTTTAGAACAGTTTGACAGCAAAATGACATTTCAAAGGAAAAAAGTAATTTAAACTACTCGCGGCTATTAATGAATTGCCGGTCCGACAATACACATAAAAGTTCATAAAAATGGCATGGGAATTCCCCACAGGGGAACCCCGAACCAAAATAAAAAAAAAAAAAAATGTGGGGGGTCCCCCTAAATTTATACCAGGCCCTTCAGATCTGGTATGGATATTAAGGGGAACCCAGGCCAAAATAAAAAAAAAGGCGTGGGGTCCCCCTCAAAATCTATACCAGACCCTTCAGGTCTGGTATGGATTTTAAGGGGAACCCCGCGCCAAAATTAAAAAAACATTTTTTTTTTAATTTTGGCGCGGGGTTTCCCTTAATATCCATACCAGACCTGAAGGACCTGGTATGGAATTTAGGGGGACCCCCCACGTCATTTTTTTTTTTAATTTTGGTTCAGGGTTCCCCTGTGGGGAATTCCCATGCCGTTTTTATCAATGAACTTTTATGTGTATTGTCGGACCGGCAATTCATTAATAGCCGCGAGTAGTTTTTAATGACTTTTTTTCCTTTGAAATGTCATTTTGCTGTCAGACTGTTCACACGGGAAACATGCGCCCCTTTACAGGCATACTATAGACACCCCCCAGGTCCGAAATTTAAAGGGATATTACACTTTTATTGTTTCACTTTAAGCATTATTAAAATCACTGCTCCCGAAAAAACGTCCGTTTTTAAAACTTTTTTTTGCATTGATCCTTGTCCTCTGGGGCAGGACCCAGGTCCCCAAACACTTTTTATGACAATAACTTGCATATAAGCCGTTAAAATTAGCACTTTTGATTATTCATGTTCGTGTCCCATAGACTTTAATGGTGTTCACGTGTTCGAACAAATTCTTTGCCTGTTCGCAAGTTCTGGTACGAACCGAACAGGGGGGTGTTCAGGTCATCCCTAGTGATAAGTAACGAAACCTCCTGCAGCACTGAATGCCCGTTCTGAAAGCACGCTGGATGTAGGGCAGCCCAACAACACAATAGCATACTGGGCAAGTTCTGGCCAGTGGTCTATTCTTATGACCCAGTAAGTCAGTGGATTGTCTGCTGGAAAGCTCTCCATCTCTGTTTTGGTCCCGCGGTAATCGTCCACGATGGGATGCAGATGCTGTCGATTGGATGTGGAAGCTGAGAGCCCTGGGCGGCGAGGACTAAAAAAATTCCAAAATGCCTCACTTAGGCAGATGCCTTCTGCAGCACTCCTTTCTTGACCAACAGAAGACTCAAAACTAAGTTTTCCACAACACTGTAACCTACTGGAGTCAGGAAAAATGTTCAATAAAATCCTCTTTAACGTGTCCTCAAGAGATTTTATCTTCTGCACTCTCTGTGGGGATGGGATGAGTTCTGAGACCTTCCCCTTATAACAGTGGTCAAGGAGGGTTGCCAACCAGTAATCATCCTTCTCCTTTATGCCACGTATTCTTGGGTCCTTTCGCAGGCTTTGAAGCATAAGGTTGCCCATGCACCTCAAATTTGCCGAGGCTTGAAAAGCAGGCTCCTCAGGTCACTCAGGATGCAGCATCTGGATCTTCCTCCTCCCAGCCAGGTACTACTCCCAAGGGTCCTGGGGTTGGAAAGTCATCGCTTACAGATTGACGCATGTATTCCTCTTCCTCTAAGCCTATGGAAGTGCCAGAATCCTCCGCATCCTCCTCCCCTCTCTCCTCCTGTGTGTTCTGTGACATAGGAATGATGGTGTCTGGATACAGTGGGCCTTGAGAGGAAAGGAAGTCCTCCTCTACCTCCTGCTGCTCTGCCTCCAGTGCCCTGTCCATAATGCCACGCAGAGTCTGCTCCAGCAGGAACACAACAGGGATTGTGTCACTGATGCATGCACTGTCACTGCTCACCATCCTTGTGGCCTTCTCAAATGGTGACAATACAGTGCATGCATCCTTAATGATCAGCCATTGGTGTTGGGAAAAAAAGGCGAGGCGGCCTGTGCCTGTCATCGTGCCGTACCGGCACAGGTAGTACTAGTTGACGGCCCTCTGCTGCATGTATAGCCACTGCAGCATTGCCAAAGTTGAGTTCCACCTGGTGGGCATGTCACAAATCAGGGCGATTTATGGGCAGGTGGAATTCCCGCTGAATTTCAGCCAACCACGCACTGGCTGTGTATGACTGCCTGAAATGGCTACAGACTCTTCTGGCCTGCTTTAGTACATCTTGCAACCCTGGGTATATACTTAGGAAATGCTGCACCACCAAATTGAGGACATGTGCCAGACATGGCACATGTATCAATTTTCCCTGTCTAAGGGCGGACAGGAGGTTTGAGCCATTATTGACACCACCATTCCTGGCTCCAGCTGGCATGGTGTGAACCACCTCTGGGCCTGCCCCTGCAGAGCTGCAAGTATCTCTGCTCCAGTGTGGTTCCTGTCCACTAAACACACCAGCTAAAGCACTGCATGGCACCTTTTAGCCTGACTCTGGGAATAGCCCTTTGAACGCTTATGGGGTACCTGATGAGGAGGGCATGGAGGTGGCAGAGAAGGAGGAGAAGGGGGTTGAGCTCACAGGTCTGGCATCATCACCACCAGCTGTATGGAGACGTGGGGGCACAACAAGCTGCTGCACTGAGCCCTGTCCTGCATCCTTTTGAGTTGCAAGCAGCGTTACCCAGTGTGCTGTGAACTAAATATATCATCCCTGCCCATGCTTGCTGGACCAGGTGTCAGCAGTAAGGTGAATTTTACGGCTGACTGCCTTGCCCAATATTGCCAGAACATTCCCTTCCACGTGAAGGTAGAGAGATGGAACGGCCTTAGGTGAAAAGTAGTAGTGACTGGGAACCTGCCATTGTGGTACAGCACATTGTGCAAATTCACAGAAGGGGCAGAATCCACCAGGCTGAAAGGCAGAAGTTGGGGAGCCAACAGCTTTGACAAGCTTGCGTTCAGACGCTGGGCATGTGGGTGGCAGGGACTGTATTTTTTTCCGCTGCAGCAGATGAGGCAGAGAAATTTGCCGCCTACAGTCTGCAGCTGGTGGTGTGCTGCTGGCAGATGTGCTGCCAGGACCTGGGACACTCTGTGCTATACTATCATCCCTGTCAGTGGAGTCTGCTGAGAGGTAATGACTCGTTATCACAGGGGCAGACTGAAGTGGGTAAGGAGGAGGAGGAGGGACAGATTTGTGCCCCTTTTGTGTGGATTTTAGGTGCTCTTGCCAATGGGCTGAGTGGTTGGATGTTAAATGCCTTGTTAAGCATGTGTTACCCAAATGGTTGGTGTTTTTGCCACGTTTGATGTGCCTGAGACACAGTTTGCAGATATCAACAGTGCGATCTGCTTCAGATGTGCTGAAAAAGGCCCAGACAGCTGAGTTTTGGGGAGTGGGCCGGAAGATAACAGCTGCAGAATGTGATGGAATAGGTTGACTGCTCTACTCTTTCTTGGTGTCGGCCTCCTTGGGGTTGTGCCGCCTCACCTTCAGTTTCCTCCTCTGCTCTATCTGGCACCTAAGTCACATCATCATCATCATTTCTATCCCCTCCATCTTCATCATTACCACTGGAGACAACTTGGCAATACGCTGTGGCTTGGTGAACATGAATGCCAATTTGTCTACCAGTGTTCCTCCCTCTCTCTAGGCTCATGTTCCTGTCATCCTCAACCTCGGAACCAACATCTGAATCTAGTAACGGCTGGGCATCATCAAGGGGCAGGGGGCTGACGCTGTGGTCAAATAAGTCAGTTGACTCCTCAATGGCTGATGTTGGGGCTATGGTAGGAAAAGATGTGGACAAGGAAGCAGGTTTATCCACTCTGGTAACTGCAGGGGACTGCACACTTGTCTCTGCTTGCGTGATGGAGGATGAGGAGGAGGATGAGGAAAGTTTAGTAAGCCAGTCCACCACCTCCTCTGTATGCCTGTCTGGATAGCACAGGCAAACTCACTAAACAGAGGAAATTATGCCCTGCCTGAGGACTGACCACCACGTCCACCTTTGCCTATGGACACATTTGTTGCTGGCCCCTTTACAGTGCCAAGGGAATGTCTGCCTCTCCTTGTTCTCCTCCCAGACATTATTGGGAGGGAAGGGGCGGTGCTTATAAGTAGCTGTAAAGAAGAAGTTGAAATCTGTACGTAGATGCACTTTAATCAATGTAAAGAGGTGTTTGCTGCACTTTAATTTGAGTACTCACACTACACAGACACACTCCACGGATGCACTATAATATACTGCAATATAATGCACCAAAGGTACAGCGACGCACAGAACTATACGGCGTTAAACTGGCATTACCGCACACAAAACTATATGGCATTAAACTGGCAGTAACGCACACAAAACTATATGGCATTAAACTGGCAGTAACGCGCACAAAACAATATGGCTTTAAACTGGCAGTAATGCACACAAATAGATGGGGTTCAAGCATCATTACACTGACACTATCTGAACTGTCCCTACTCTAGCTATACACTAATGTAAAGATTACCGATACGGTCTAACTACACTACACTGAAACTATATGAGATGTCCCTACTCTACACTAATGTATGTATGAATGACACGGTCTCACTACACTACAGTGAAACTATCTGAGCTGTCCCTAGCTGCACACTATGCAAAGCTGAATGATGGTCCTCCTCACTACACTCATTCTATCCCTTGACCGACACTATTTCTACACTGACAATTGAAGCAAAATAGCACAGTATAGCACACTAACTAATAGCACTGAACAGAGCCTTGTCCTATCTCTCTCCACGCCAAAATCACACTGAAAATGGCTGCCATTAAAAGAATACTTTTGGGGTGGGGCGGGAATGAGCCATGATTGGATAAAGTCATGATGACAGTGTCCAATCATGACTCTGGCAGCGCTCTGTGCCCTGATTGGCTGAAGCTTTCACTACTTCAGCCAATCAGGGCTTGCAATGTACTGTTCAGGGCCGCAATGCATTGTGGTCAGTTCGGGGGGGGGGGGGGCGAACAACGGGTCGAACGACCCGTTTGTTTGGCTGTTCACCGAACAACCGAACATCGAAAGTTGGGACCGAACTTATGCTAGGGCCAAACCATTCGCCCATCCCTAATCGCTCGCCAACAAGGATTTGTTTAAGTTAATCTGGCTATTTTATATCTTGTAGTGCTGAAGAAAAGCTGACTTTTTTATTTTTTAAATCTCAACTTTACAGTGTCTTTGGAGCTCTTGCCTTATTGTGAAAGTATGCAAAGCATGCTTGCACATTATGGTACACTTACCTTCTAGTGCCCCTTTTCCAGAGATGTGGCATCAACACTCCCACCCATCTGCTCTTTTCTTGGCCACTGACTTCTTATTATGTTTTTTTTGTCCAGTGTCTTCTTTGTCTGGCATTGGGAAACTCCTGCGAATAACAAAAACAAACTTCCAGGCTCTGTGAGCTGTAAATTCACCACTGAGGGTTAAATATAAGGCAAAGAAGCATGATAATGAGATCACAGTACCCCGTGCTGCTGTCCAATGGCATAGGATTGAATGCTTGGAGTCTAAGGACAATAAGGGCTGACAGCGCTGGGGGGATAGAATAAATGGTTGTAAAAGCCGCTGCAATGATCCACAGGCGATGTCTAATTAACTCACTGGCAATTTAATAACGTTACCACGCTGTGCTGGAGCTGGCTCGGGCACTGATGGGTCACTCATCCTGGGCAAAGAGGGCCATGGGGAATTGTCATTGATTGGCCGTTGTCCAATCACCGTGGCCATGATGATGGGGCAAAATGCGGGAAGGACCAAGCCAGAATCCACCAGCGTGAATGGATTGCATCACGAGAGCACCTGGGCAGAAGCGTGGTACCCGGAAGAAAAAGACTGCTGTGGCCAGCGTGGAACGCATGCGTCCCTGTTGCCGTGACAACGCGTTTCTCGTGCATGCGCTTTATCTTGTCATGACAGTAAACAGGGAATTTAAAGCCCAAAAGGTACATATTAAACAAAAATCGTTCGTTCTGTTCGAGTAAGAGAAAAATTTAGGAGTCTGTTCCTTTGGGAATTTTCGTAGGAAAAATCGGAATCGGCTGTCGAAAGATGTGTACACACTATATTACGAAAATTGTACCAATATTTTTTGGATGAAAATGTTCGCCTGATTTTCTTATAGTGTGTACGAGTCTTTACTCATTAAAGCCCTTTCCATAGAATATAACTAGGGATGAGCCGAACACCCCCCGGTGCGGTTCGCATCCAGAACATGCGAACAGGCAAAAAATTCATTCGAACACGCGAACACCGTTAAAGTCTATGGGACACGAACATGAATAATCAAAAGCTCTAATTTTTAAGGCTTATATTCAAGTTATTGTCATAAAAAGTGTTTGGAGACCTGGGTTCTGCCCCAGGGGACATGTATCAATGCAAAAAGAAGTTTTAAAAACTGACTTTTTTAGGGAGCAGTGATTTTAATAATGGTTAAAGTAAAACAATAAAAGTGTAATATTCCTTTAAATTTCGTACCTGGGGGGTGTCTATAGTATGCCTGTAAAGGGGTGCATGTTTCCTGTGTTTAGAACAGTCTGACAGCAAAATGACATTTCTAAAGGAAAAAAAGTAATGTAAAAATACTATCTCTACTATCACTACTACCTAGGGGGTGTCTATAGTATGCCTGTAAAGGGGCGCATGTTTCCCATGTTTAGAACAGTCTGACAGCAAAATTCAATTTCTAAAGCAAAATAGTCTAGCTAGCGCCGGCTATAATGAATTGTCGGTCCGGCAATACACATAAAAGTTCATTGATAAAAATGGCGTGGGATTCCCCCACAGTCGAACCTCGAACCAA
Source organism: Aquarana catesbeiana (assembly GCF_042186555.1). Taxonomy (NCBI): domain Eukaryota; kingdom Metazoa; phylum Chordata; class Amphibia; order Anura; family Ranidae; genus Aquarana; species Aquarana catesbeiana. Next base: position 158,496,904 of record NC_133328.1, on the reverse strand, counting down.
AATTTAAAAAAAAAATGCGTGGAGGTCCCCCTAAATTTCATACCAGGCCCTTCAGGTCTGGTATGGATGTTAAGGGGAACCCCGTGCCAAATTTTTTTTTAAAAATGGCGTGGGGTCCCCCAAAAATCCATACCAGATCCTTATCTGAGCACGCAACCTGGCAGGCCGCAGGAAAAGAGGGGGGGACGAGTGAGTGCCCCCCTGAACCATACCAGGCCACATGCCCTCAACATTGGGAGGGTGCTTTGGGTTAGCTCCCCAAAGCACCTTGTCCCCATGTTGATGGGGAGAAGGGCCTCATCCCCACAACCCTTGCCCGGTGGTTGTGGGGGTCTGCGGGTGGGGAGCTTATCGGAATCTGGAAGCCCCCATTAACAAATGGACCCCCAGATCCTGGCCCCCCCTGTGTGAATTAGTAATGGGGTACAAATATACCCCTACCATTTCACAAAAAAGTGTCAAAAAGGTTAAAAAACACAAGAAACGTTTTTTGACAAGTCCTTTATTAATTTCTTCTTCTTCCATCTTCTTTCTTCTGGTCTTCCTTCGGGGTTCTTCTTCTTCCTCCATCTTCTTCTTCTCCATCTTCTTCTTCTCCATCTTCTTCTTCTCCATCTCCATTACCGAAGCGTCACATGGCGGAAGACTCCCACTGAGGCGGATCGTGAGCAGAGCGGAGAAGAAACTGGAGACCTGAAGGGCCTGGTATGGAATTTAGGGGGACCACCACAGATTTTTTTTTAAATTTTGGTTCGGGTTCCCCTGTGGGGGAATCCCATGCCGTTTTTATCAATGAACTTTTATGTGTATTTGCCGACCGACAATTCATTATAGCCGGCGCTAGCGACAGTCGTTTTACAGTAGTTAGTAGTGATAGTAGCGATAATAGTTTTACATGACTTTTTTTCCTTTAGAAATGCCATTTTGCTGTCAGACTGTTCTAAACGCAGGAAACATGCGTCCCTTTACAGGCATACTATTGACACCCCCCAGGTAGTAATGATAGTAGCGATAGTAGTTTTACATGACTTTTTTTCCTTTAGAAATGTCATTTTGCTGTCAGACTGTTCTAAACATTGGAAACATGCGCCCTTTTGCAGGCATACTATAGACACCCCCAGATACGAAATTTAAAGGAATATTACACTTTTATTGTTTCACTTTAAGCATTATTAAAACCACTGCTGCCGAAAAAACGTCCATTTTTAAAACTTTTTTTTGCATTGATACATGTCCCCTGGGGCAGGACCCAGGTCCCCAAACACTTTTTATGACAATACCATGCATATAAGCCTTTAAAATTAGCACTTTTGATTTCTCCCATAGACTTTTAAAGGGTGTTCCGCGGCTCTCAAATTTGCCGCGAACACCCCAAATTGTTCGCTGTTCGGCGAACGGGCGAACAGCCATGTTTGATGTTCGATCCAAACATAAAGCCCAATCCGTAAATATAACCTATTTAATAGTAACATACTTTTAAAAACAATTTAATGAAACAGTCATTATAAAAATATAGTCAGTAGTTGCGAAAGTTGCGAGTTACAAATGAATCACAATTACGGTAAAGGTATGTTTTGGGAACATGATGACATTGATAGGCTCGATGCGTTTTGTGGCCAGTCTCATCAGGAGAAAACGTATAGCGGAAAAAAAGGTCATGTTCCCAACACATAACTTAACCTCAACTGTGATTCATTTGTATCCTACAACCCAATTGTATCCATTACTCAATACGCATTTGTTTTTTTACTAGATACTTCCATGGGATACTTTGCTATTTCAGATGCGTGCATGTACATACATGTTACATAGTTACATAGTTACATAGTAGGTGAGGTTGAAAAAAGACACAAGTCCATCAAGTCCAACCTATGTGTGTGATTATGTGTCAGTATTACATTATATATCCCTGTATGTTGCGGTCAAGCTATCAATGCTCCCCGCTGAGACCACCGCCTGTGGAAGGGAATTCCACATCGCTCTTACAGTAAAGAACCCTCTACATAGTTTAAGGTTAAACCTCTTTTCTTCTAATTTTAATGAGTGGCCACGAGTCTTGTTAAACTCTCTTCTGCGAAAAAGTTTTATCCCTATTGTGGGGTCACCAGTACGGTATTTGTATATTGAAATCATATCCCCTCTTAAGCGTCTCTTCTCCAGAGAGAATAAGTTCAGTGCTCGCAACCTTTCCTCATAACTAAGATCCTCCAGACCCTTTATTAGGTTTGTTGCCCTTCTTTGTACTCGCTCCATTTCCAGTACATCCTTCCTGAGGACTGATGCCCAGAACTGGACAGCATACTCCAGGTGCGGCCGGACCAGAGCCTTGTAGAGTGGTAAAATTATCATTTTATCTCTGGAGTTGATCCCCTTTTTAATGCATGCCAATATTCTGTTTGCTTTGTTAGCAGCAGCTTGGCATTGCATGCCATTGCTGAACCTATCATCTACTAGGACCCCCAGGTCCTTTTCCATCCTAGATTCCCCCAGAGGTTCTCCCCCAATGTATAGATTGCATTCATATTTTTGCCACCCAAATGCATTATTTTACATTTTTCTACATTGAACCTCATTTGCCATGTAGTCGCCCACCCCATTAATTTGTTCAGGTCTTTTTGCAAGGTTTCCACATACTGCAGAGAAGTTATTGCCCTGCTTAGCTTAGTATCGTCTGCAAATACAGATATTGAACTGTTTATCCCATCCTCCAGATCATTTATGAACAAATTAAATAGGATTGGTCCCAGCACAGAACCCTGGGGAACCCCACTACTCACCCCTGACCATTCTGAGTACTCCCCATTTATCACCACCCTCCACCCACCAACCTTATTTTGTACAGTAAACGTTTATGGGGAACTGTGTCAAATGCTTTTGCAAAATCCAGATACACCACGTCTACGGGCCTTCCTTTATCTAGATGGCAACTCACCTCCTCATAGAAGGTTAATAGATTGGTTTGGAAAGAACGATTCTTCATGAATCCATGCTGATTACTGCTAATGATACCGTTCTTATTACTAAAATCTTGTATGTAGTCCCTTATCATCCCCTCCAAGAGTTTACATACTATTGATGTTAGGTTAACTGGTCTGTAATTCCCAGGGATGTATTTTGGGCCCTTTTTAAATATTGGTGCTACATTGGCTTTTCTCCAATAAGCTGGTACCATTCCAGTCAGTAGACTATCTGTAAAAATTAGGAACAACGGTCTGGCAATCACTTGACTGAGTTCCCTAAGTACCCTCGGATGCAAGCCATCTGGTCCCGGTGATTTATTAATGTTAAGTTTCTCAAGTCTAATTTTAATTCTGTCCTCTGTTAACCATGGAGGTGCTTCCTGTGTTGTGTCATGAGGATAAACACTGCAGTTTTGGTTACTGAAGCCCCCCCGATTCACTCATGAAGACTGAGGAGAAGAATAAATTCAATACCTTCGCCATCTCCCCATCCTTTGTAACCAGATGTCCTTCCTCATTTTTTATGGGGCCAATATGGTCTGTCCTCCCTTTTTTACTGTTTACATACTTAAAGAATTTCTTGGAATTTTTTTTTGCTCTCCTCCGCTATGTGTCTTTTATGTTCTATCTTAGCTGTCCTAATTGCACCCTTACATTTCTTGTTGCATTCTTTATAAAGTCTGAATGCTGAGGATGATCCCTCAACCTTGTATTCTTCTTTTTTGTATGCCATCGCCTATATAGATAAAAATACTCATGTTCATCCATGTATCACATGTTTATGAGGTATGCTTTGCTTATATTCCAATTAAACAATATTACAATTTCTCCTACCACCGCCTCACTCAAAGTCCCAAAAACCCCTTTCTTATTTCTGGTTTGGGGATGGAGTCACATGTTACCATGCACCTCATTTAAAGTCCCAGAACAAATGATTTTCATTCAATGTGTACCGTTTTCATACGATTTCCATACAAGAAAAATCAGAAAAGAAAGGCTGCATGATCAGAAATAATTAACAAAAAAAAAAAGCCTTTTTGCATACGAGAATTTTTGTACGTATTTTCGTTCATCAATTTCATTTGCTGTGAAACAACGAGGAAAATCAGATGATCGTTTGCTCAATTTTTTCTATAGTGTGTACCCCATTAATCTGTTGCAGAGTTTTCCCTCTAGCACTGCCCACTCCCACCCCCATATTGGGCTATAAATTCCCTGTTTGCTGCCATTCCCATAACGTGATAAAACGCATGCGGGTGCAAAACGCATTGTCACGGCAACAGGGAAGCATGCGTTCCACTCTGGCCACAGCAGTCTCTTCTTTCCGGGTACTGCATTTCCGCCCAGGTGCTCTTATGACACAATCCATTCACTGCGTGGATTCTTTGTTCCATATTCACTGCCACTGTGATTGTGCCTCCCCATGGCCCTCTTTGCCCAGAATGAGTGACCCATCAGTGCCCATTGCCCAAGCCAGCTCGAGCACAGCATGGTAACGTTATATCTTTGTCCCATGAAACATGTACTTTTTATCAATGATGTTGAGAATAAATTGCCAGTGAGTTCATTGAACATTGCCTGTGATCACTGCAGCAGCTTTTACAACCATTTATTCTAACCCCTGAGCGCTGTCAGCCCTTGTTGTCCTTCAACTCCTGTGAATACACACATGAGTTATATCATCCTGGCAGCTTGCTTAGTGATGAACGTTATTGCTCTTTATGGTTGGTTCCACCCACCCTCTCCAGAGCTGTCATCTTTAAAAATACGGTACATGCACAGATATGCCAAAGGGCTCTGTCCAGCCTTTGGGACCTGACAGAGGCTCATGGCACATCTGTGCATCCAACATATTTTTAAAGATGAAAGTTTTGGAGGGGGGTGCTGGGATCAGCCTTGAGATAGACTGAATTTTGGCTCAGAGGATTAGCAGCCCATGACAGGAGCTTCTGAGAATACACAATGCATTTGAACTACAGAGTTGACTTCTTGAAAATTCAATTCAAATTTTCTCTTCAATGAACAAGCCAAAGCTCCCGATGAAGCGTTATTGAACGCGTAACATGTAGAGCAAGTTGAGCTGAGACATATACGATACACTTTCTATCCTTAAGGATTTCAAGATAAACTGCGCCAGTACTTGAACTGCCACCACTGCGCTCTAAGATAAACTCACTCTGATATGCCTAGCTGCCACTTAATGTGATAATTTTGTGAATAGTATTTAAATCTCTATTAAACAATGAAGTATTGAAAAAAATAGTTGCGCAAAAATAAACTGATTAAAAACACAAACTCACTCTCTAAGAATGTGTAATGTGTCAACATATAAAATCACTTAATTATAGCTTGCGCTATGCCAAATATATCACCCTTGTGACAATTGAAAAAAATGCCTTCAATAACTTGTATTCACTCGGTGAAAGAAAGCAAACTATTAATCCAAACAAAAAAATGTAAAAAGGAAAACAGTTCCAGTGATGATTTCTGTCAAATGTATCACCCTTGTGACAAGTGAAAAAAATGCCTTCTATAACTTGTATTCATTTGGTGAAAGAAAGCAAAATATAAATCCAAGCAACAAAAAAAAAATTAAAAAAGAAAACAGTCCCGGTGATGATTTCTGTGAACAATTCTTATTTCATCCACCACACCTCCGTGTACGTGATCTTGCTCCCTTCAGATACCGCACTCACCAATAGGTGATGCCTCACACTCTCGTGTTTGGCACACACTCTTTAAGCCACATATGTCGGGCTAAATGCACTCTCCGACCTCCAACTGTGTTTGCAAGGGATCTCTCCACATGTAAAATGATAAGAAGTGCTCCAATAGTGTGATAAGGTAAAACCAATTTAATCCACACTTAAAAACTCATCAGCCATTACACTCACATGTATGAAGTTCAAAGTAAGCAAAACAAATGTGTCACAGCAGCAAACTTTCCAGAGCAGACAAATTCCATGCAGTAATGTACCGATGTATGGCGGTCACGGCAGACCCAAGATGTGCAGCAGTATAATTGAGTCTCACCACCTCCGCAGTCCTGAGCCTCTCTTCCCAATGAGGAGAGGAAGTATTTCCCCTAACCTCCGAGCGGCTCAACCCGATTGGATGGTCTCTCGCTGGAGGTCTAAGACACAGATGAATTTGATAAGGGGCTTATATATATATATATGTATATATATAGAGAGAGAGAGAGAGAGAGAGAGATGGGACTATGGGACTCCATTACCGCTGAGGAAGTCCCATTCAGGACGATACATGTGCGGGAGTATCCTAGGACGTCACTGCAGCCACCTTATCTACCGATGTCTTACTAAGACTGTACTATTCACCATTCATCCAAAGCACTAGGGTCATAGTGCTATTTATGTGAGTACCTGTCTTTTAATAAAGGAAGTTGTTTTACATTTCATGTGACCATGGCTGAAAAATTGAGAACAACAGAGCATGGTCCTACAAAGTGATGTGACAACTTACCTCATTGATCTACCTATTCAAGCCTCCATCCATGACCACTGAGAGTGGTGAAAGCCTTGTTTGACCCATCTTTTAGTTCAGGGGTCCATTGATTGAGGTGAGCGGTTTGGCTTACTGGTAGTGGAATCACGGATCTGCGTTGCACCTTATGAATATTTGTGAGCACCCTCATCACCGTAGAGGAGACTACTTTCTGTATATTCTTTTTTTCTTATTATCCACATCTAAGGGGACTTTCAATATTTATGCCATGAGCAATGTGTTAGGCTGCTGATTTTATCCATAGCGCTGCACTGTTATTTTTATAGTACCTTTAAAGGGTTTTTATATGTTTACCTTTAGTGTCCAGCTGCTTGTATTTCTAGTTAGGTTATCACTTTTGCACTGACTGAATTCACATCTTTATACTGATTTATATAATATATTACAGTTTAGCGGCATTTGCAATGGAGATATTTCAATATTTAGAAAAAAAGAGAGATTAAATTGGGAGAGATTTTTTCCAAAAATCAGAATGTAGAGACTGTAGAGTCTAATGAATTAGCCCAAGGTTTCAAGAAATTAGGACACCTATTTGAGAAAAAAGTCAAAACATGGTGGGACATAGTTTCATATGAACCGTATTTGACTATGAAATTGATTCCTAGGCGTCTCAGGTCGGAAGTACCTCCTAACGACGGCCTTATGGATAATGATTCTATGAAGGAATGGGGGGACTTCTTCACCAGTAAAGGCCTGGAATTGGTTGATTTTTTGTTATTATGGAAACAACGCAAAATGACGCAGCTAGAAACCCATATCAGAGAACTTAGGAACTCTATTGAGTCTCATAAGGAATCGGAAGAATTCCTTAGATTATCGGCCAAGTTAAAAAATAAACTTATTAAATGGGACTCGGAGACACAAAATAAAAAGAAGAAAAAATTTATCAGAGATTTGGAAGATTTTGGGAAAGGGAATGTGTACAAGTGGCAGAACAGACCTACTGATGTGACTATGGTCCAATCACATCCGGGCCCTCCTAATATAGAGCTTTCAAATACACCCATACCCACCCCAAGGGATGAGTTGGGTTTTTCTTACGAAAATATTGATTATGACAATGTTTGTTGGGATACCCCAAAACATGAATCAATATAAGGTCGTACATAACAAGAGAGGAAAAAATAAAAAAGGTCGGGGCCGAAGGGGAGATTGCTGCGAATCCCCATATAGACAGTACCCATGGAATCCCCCTTATGTTAATAATGAACCCTACAAGGACTCCAATTACTATCAAGAAGGGTACCACCCAGTAGGAGATCCCAATGGTGCTCATTACAATGGAGGTTCAAACTCTGATTATCATTTGAATGAATACCAGAATACCTCTAGACCTACCAACTTCTATTCTAATAGAGGTAGGGCTTCCCAACTCCATGGTAATCCTATATCCATTCACAATCGTTTTGCACCATTACAAAATCCTGGGCCCCGTAGGGGAGGGGATTTTCACAGGACCCCAAGGGGGTCCGGAAGGGGAGCTCCGTTTATCCCACCCAATCCAGGAGGGAGACCGAGTGTAGTCCCTCTCCTCAACAGCTCAGACAATGGACAATTAAGGAAAAGAAAAATCAGAGAGGAAGGAGAGGAGGCAGGCGGACTCAAAAGAGTAAAACCCCAGTAGGAGTGGGTATCTACAACCTTAGTGGCTCATCCCTTAGTGAGGACGAAATTAGGGTTTTAGATAGAGGTCTCAAATATGCCCCTATCCGCAATTTAAACAAATTTCAGACCTACATTAGCCTGCAAAAATACATCAGGAGTTTGAATATTAAGAAATATCACCTTTCCAACACTGCAGTCCAGACTGAATCCAATACAGCTAAACCCCCGGTTCTTCACTCTACTCTCCATAACAAATCTGTTTTTAATCCTCCTAACTTGGACACAAAACACGTTGATGTTTTTAAAAACATGGTTATTAAAGATCTTGAATCTCTTAAGATCAAGAAGGTGAACGATCCAGCATACATCAAGAGGGGTTTTGAATCATTGACAGAGCGGAAAGATCTAGTGATATGTCCGGCGGACAAAGGAGGAGGTGTAGTTGTACTTAGCAAAGCATATTATAATAACATAATGGAGAATTTGCTTAGTGATTATAATACGTATGTGACGCTTACCAAGGATCCCATGTTTCAATTTAAGGAGGAGCTGCACTCACTTATAGAGAGAGGGAAACATATAGGAGTTTTCAATACCAAAGAAGCACTATATCTTGATCCATAATTCTGCGGCACCTCAAAAATATACTTTTTGCCAAAAATCCATAAGAACAGTAATAACCCACCAGGTCGGCCAATAGTCAATGGGATAGACTCAGTCTCGTCAAGACTCGGTCAGTACATGGACTTTTTCCTTCAACCTATTGTCTCAAAAACTTGATCCTTCTTGAAGGATACCAAACACATTATACAGATCCTTGAAGCTCTTTCCCTTTTGTCTTCTTTCTTTTTGATAACGGCAGATGTGAGTTCTTTGTACACGATTATCAGTCGTGAAGACGCTTTGACTTCTGTACAATGGGCATTCAGAACATCCGACTTAACTAGGAGACATAAGAACTTCATTTTGGACTGTTTGAAGTTCTGTTTATCAAAAAACTATTTTTGGTACAACAGACAGTTTTACCTCCAAACCAGAGGTGTAGCGATGGGTGCTAGTTTTGCTCCCAGTGTTGCCAACCTCTTCATGGCAAACTGGGAGGAAGATGTAATCTTCAAAAACACCCCCCCCCCCGAACTGGTTTGTTACCAGAGATACATTGACGATATCATTATGATCTGGAAAGGTGACAGACCAAATCTCGACCTATTCATGCTGAAACTAGACAGGAACAATAGGAATATTGTCCTGTCTTGGAATGTGAGCAGTGATCGGATAGTCTTTCTAGATTTAGATATCATCAAGGAGGGTAATAGTTTGAAGCTGATGAATCACTTTAAACCCACCAATCGCAATGCGTTCATTCCCCTCAGAAGCTGCCACCACACCCAGTGGTTGTGCAACATTCCGACTTTTGTTTGTTCGCATTAGGCAAAACTGCACTCTTGAAAGTGATTATCTCTCTCAATCACAGGTTTTGTCTGCCCGCTTTTTGCAAAAGGGGTATGACAAGTCTAGTATCAATAGAGATATTGAGTCTGTTCGGGTGTTAGACAGAACCACACTGGTGTCCTATTGTCCTAAGGACAAACAAGATACATCTGGGAATATCAGAATGATCCTGGACTACAATGTTCAACATAAAAAATTTGAAAGGATCGTTCGTAAACATTGGCCGATTCTGAAACAGGACAGGGTTCTTGGCCCAGTCCTTTCAGAATATCCCCAGTTTTATATAATAAGGCTCCTTCTCTGAGAGACAAATTGGCCCCTGGGGTCATTGACCCACCAGTCCTGTTTGAGAATAGGATATTTAATGTACTGACAGGATTTTAAGCCTGTGGACATTGTCCACCATGCAAACAGGCTAAGGGCAATGTTAAAAAACGAAAAGAGTTAGTTGCCACGGCAACGTAAAAAGTCTATCAAATTAAAGATTTCATAACATGTTCTACATCAGGGGTAATGTACATTATGGAGTGTGACTGTGGCCTCCAATATGTAGGGAGAGCATCTAGACCTCTACATATAAGAATTGGAGAGCATGTGACTAATATTAAAAAAGGCCTGGTCACACACAATGTTTCCAAACATTTCAAGTTGTTTCATGGTCGCAACCCCGCAAAATTAAAATTTTGGGGGGTTGAGAAAGTGACCCCACATTGGAGGGGGGGGGGATTATATTCAACAATTGAGCCGCCGTGAGTCCTTCTGGGTCTATGAGACCCGAGTGTGGGTACCCACGGGGCTCAATGTCAAATTTGATTTAAATTGTTTCATTTCGGATCGATGATTTAAGGAATTTCTCTCTGAGATACATTGGGTTCTATTTAAGATTATCCATATTTTAAAGTCTATGCTCCTATCTATATATTATTTCCAGATTGAGAATTTATGTCTGAATGGTGAAGACACATTTCTAGTATTGTTAAAAGGTGGTTGCAATGATGTCGGTTAAAATTAGTAAGGAATTTTTACTTTCATTTATCTTTCTTTCTACTTGGATACCACTAACTTGGTCCTAGCAGTTTACAGAAGGATCTCGGCTAGTTGGCCTACTGGTTTTTTTTTTAAACTGCAGCCATTTATAGCTTTATGTTCGCACAGGCTCTTGTATTATCCTTCAGCGGGTTGTATGCGGGCAGGCTTTGGCTGAGTAGGTCCGTTGCCTTGGTAATGGTTCCACAGGGACGGTTAGTTTTAAAGGGCGGAGTTTTCTCCCTTCCATGCGCTCCAGCTATCAGCTAGTATAAGGTCACATGAACGGGCGTCACGTTGTCAATGACGTCACAGTCACTATAGCAATTCATTAAAGTAAATAGACGTTGACGTCATGGCGGCTATAGCAACCTAGGAACGCGGAGAGGAAGTACTTCCCCTGACCTCCGAGCGGCTCAACCTGATTGGACAGTCTCTCCCCGGAGGTCTAAGACACAGGTGAATTTGATAAGGGGCTTATTTATATATATATATATATATATATATATATATAGAGAGAGAGAGAGAGAGAGAGAGAGAGAGAGAGAGAGAGAGGGAGAAAGAGAGAGAGAGAGAGAGAGAGAGAGAGAGAGAGATGAGACATATGGGACTCCATTACCGCTGAGGAAGTCCTGTTTAGGACGATACGCACGCGGGAGTATCCTAGGACGTCACTGCAGCCACCTTATCACTAGGGTCATAGTGCTTTTTATCTGAGTATCTGTCTTTTAATAAAGGAAGTTGTTTTAGCCACACAGTGTGCACTATATATTTTTTTACATTTCATGTTACCATGTCTGAAAATTGAGAACAACAGAGCACGGTCCTTCAAAGTGATGTGACAACTTACCTCATTGATCTACCTATTTAAGCCTCCATCCATGACCACTGAGAGTGGTGAAAGCCTTGTTTGACCCATCTGTTAGTTCAGGGGTCCATTGATTGAGGTGAGCGGTTTGGCATACTGGTGTTGGAATCATGGATCTGCGTTGCACCTTATGAATATTTGTGAGCACTCTCACCACCGTAGTGGAGACTACTTTCTGTTTATTCTTTTTTTCTTATTATCCACATCTAAGGGGACTTTCAATATTTATGCCATGAGCAATGCGTTAGTCCGCTGATTTTATCCATAGCGCTGCACTGTTATTTTTATATGGAGATCTCTGCTGGGTCCCTTAGCCCTGTGGCAATTCTGTGCACTTTGTGGAATCCAGCGGCTCATATGTGCCATAATAGGCTACAGAGAGCACAAAGTCATTCCTGCCTAGACAAGCGTACAGCAAACAAAAAGTCGGGAGCACTTACATTTTTTTTTATCTAATTGTGCAAAAGGGAGAGTGATGGAGCCAGGTCCAAATAGGTTGTTTTCCTTGGTGTAGGTCTGCTTTAATGAGGCAAAAGTGCACACTGCACTGCTGCTCATGTGTTGCAGGCAGTGTACACAAAATAAAAAACTGTTAGGAGCATAAGGAAAATATTTTCCTGGCAGAAGAGACTTGGTATGTTACTTATGCCAAAAAACTACCTCCTAGCACTTTTTCATTAGGTACTTTTGTTCTGCTTTACAGTTTATTGTGCAGTAAATGACTTGCAGTCCAAAACATTTTGTGCCTAGTTTCTCTCTTATACCTAACATGCATGTCCCATTTGCAGCTTCCAAAACACCAAGCCACTTGCAGAATAAATAAAAGTTAAAAAGAATAAAAAGTTTTCCTATATCCACTTCACCTCCGGAAGATTTAGGCCTGATTCATACCTATAAATTTTTAGTGCATTTTGCAGATTTGCACTACAGAATGTATTCCATAGGAAACCATGTTAGATGGACTGTAGTGCAAATCTGCAAAATGCAAAAAAGCACTAAAAATGCAAAGGTCTGAATCAGGCCTTACCCCCCTTCCTGACCAGGCCATGTTTGCGATACGGCACTGCTTTATTTTAACTGACAATCGCATGGTCGTACAACGCTGAACCCAAACAAAATTTATGTCCCTTTTTCCCCACAAATAGAGCTTTTCTTTGGTGGTGTTTGATCACCTTCTGCATTTACTTTCTGCTCTAAAACATATCCAATACAAAAATGTAAAAAATCTAATTTATTCATCAATTTAGGCCAATATGTGTTCTGCTACATATTTTTGGTAAAAAAAAACCCAATTAGCGTACATTGATTGTTTTTTTTTTTTTTTTCAAAAGTTACAGTGTCTACAAACTATAGGATATAATTATGGAATTTTTATATGGTTATTTTTTTTTACTATAATAAACAGCAAAGTGCAGCGCTAATATAATATATGAAAAATAAAAAATGAATCTCAGCAAGTGACACAAAAATAATCAGTGAACAAACATATAACAATTCAATCAATAATGAAATAAACTTGAATCACAAGTGCATGTGAAAAAAATTTAAAATATAAAAAGAAGTCCAAGAGTTCTTGACATATCCACAAATAAATAAAGAACACCTATCCAGGAAGAAATGTGACAAAGGTGCCTATAAATGATCCACCAAAACGTGTGTGAGTAGAATCTGCTTACCGAATGGCGATGACTGCTATTACAGCAGTCTCGCCCAGCATAGGGATTATGGTCTCCCAAAACCAGGGATGCAATTCGGGATGAGTGGTTCTAACAATCCATAAAAACCGGAAATACAAAAGAGAACACTGTTTCTGCACTGAAGGAAAGAGCTGCTTCCGATCGAGTGTTGACGATCAGCGACTTATAATGGAACTGCGTTATTGCAGCGGACAAATCAAATCACTGTCACTGTGCTAATGACCCTGGCTAGGAAGGGGTTAACATTAAGAGCAATCAAAGGGTTAACTGTGTGCCTAAAATGTGTTTTCTAACTGTGGGGGAGGTGCTTTCACTAGTGGAAGACATGGATTGGTGTTTCTGCTTTACAGGAACACAGGATCCATGCCTTCTGTACTGACAGAACAGCAATCTACCTTGTTTACATAGGCAGATTGGCATTCTGCCTGTGTACAGAACGATCAGCATGTATCGAGAGACATCGGGTCCGCGTGACCCACTGATCAGCTCCCGCTGTGTAGAATCACAGCGAGAGTGAGCCAGCGGCGGTGCGCACTTGCGCCTGACACCTGGAAGTGCAGGATCACGAATATACAGTATCTCACGAAAGTGAGTACACCCCTCACATTTTTGTAAATATTTTATTATATCTTTTCATGTGACAAAACTGAAGGAATGACACTTTGCTACAATGTAAAGTAGTGAGTGTACAGCTTGTATAACAGTGTAAATTTGCTGTCCCCTCATAATAACACAACACACAGCCATTAATGACTAAACTGCTGGCAACAAAAGTGAGTATACCCCTAACTAAAAATGTTCAAATTTGGCCCAATTAGCCATTTTCCCTCCCCGGTGTCATGTGACTCATTAGTGTTACAAGGTCTCAGGTGTGAATGGGGAGCAGGTGCGTTAAATTTGGTTTTATCTCTCTCACTCCCTCATACTGGTCACTGGAAGTTTAACATGGCACCTCATGGCAAAGAACTCTCTGAGGATCTGAAAAAAAGAACTGTTGCTCTACATAAAGATGGCCTAGGCTATAAGAAGATTGCCAAGACCCTGAAACTGAACTGCAGCACAGTGGCCAAGACCATACAGCAGTTTCACAGGACAGGTTCCACTCAGAACAGGCCTTGCCATGGTCGGCCAAAGAAGTTGAGTGCACGTGCTCAGCATCATAAGCATCATATCCTGAGGTTCTCTTTGGGAAATAGAGGTATGGGTGCTGCCAGCATTGCTGCAAAGGTTGAATGAAGTGGGGGTAGCCTGTCAGTGCACAGATCAATACGCCGTAGACTGCATCAAATTGGTCTGCATTGCTGTCCTCCCAGAAGGAAGCCTCTTCAAAAGATGATGCACGAGAAAGCCAGCAAACAGTCTACTGTAGACAAGCAGACTAAGAACAAGGATTACTGGAACCGTGCTGTGGTCTGATGAGACCAAGATAAACTTATTTGGTTCAGATGGTGTCAAGCGTGTGTGGTGGCAACCAGGTGAGGAGTAGGGATGAGCTTCGTGTTCGAGTCGAACCCATGTTCGACTCGAACATCGGCTGTTCGCCCGTTCGCCGAATTGCGAACGATATGGGCCGTTCGCGCTAAATTCGTGTGGCGCGTCACGGCCCATAATTCACTGCGGCATCGCAGTGCATTGCTGGCTGATGATTGGCCAAGCATGCACTATGACCCGCATGCTTGGCCAATCACAGCGCCGTCAGTAGAGAGAGCTGTAATTGGCCAAAGCCAGGGTGGCTTTGGCCAATTATGGCTCAGGGGATTTAGTACACACCCCACACTATATAAGGCCGCCTGCACGGCGGCCCTGTGTAGTGTGTGTTCCGGTGTGCTGAGAGATAGAGAGAGAGAGAGACAGTGTCATTTGATTTGAGTTAGATAGATTAGGCAGAACAGTCAGTCAGTTAGCTGCACTTACAGTGTATTGTGTATATATATGCATCCCAGGTGTTGCATATATATATATACACTGTATTCAGTTTAGCTAGATCCGTTCCTGTTATCTTCTATCTAGACTATTTACATTTAATGCAGTGCGTCCTGCTCACAGTGTTCAGCTAGATCCGTTCCTGCTATTTACATTTAGTGCAGTGCGTCCTGCTCACAGTGTTCAGCTAGATCCGTTCCTGTTATCTTCTAGACTATTTACATTTAGTGCAGTGCGTCCTGCTCACAGTGTTCAGCTAGATCCGTTCCTGCAATTTACATTTAGTGCAGTGCGTCCTGCTCACAGTGTTCAGCTAGATCCGTTCCTGCTATTTACATTTAGTGCAGTGCGTCCTGCTCACAGTGTTCAGCTAGATCCGTTCCTGCTATTTACATTTAGTGCAGTGAGTCCTGCTCACAGTGTTCAGCTAGATCCGTTCCTGTTATTTACATTTAGTGCAGTGCGTCCTGCTCACAGTGTTCAGCTAGATCCGTTCCTGCTATTTACATTTAGTGCAGTGCGTCCTGCTCACAGTGTTCAGCTAGATCCGTTCCTGCTATTTACATTTAGTGCAGTGCGTCCTGCTCACAGTGTTCAGCTAGATCCGTTCCTGCTATTTACATTTAGTGCAGTGCGTCCTGCTCACAGTGTTCAGCTAGATCCGTTCCTGTTATCTTCTAGACTATTTACATTTAGTGCAGTGCGTCCTGCTCACAGTGTTCAGCTAGATCCGTTCCTGTTATTTACATTTAGTGCAGTGCGTCCTGCTCACAGTGTTCAGCTAGATCCGTTCCTGCTATTTACATTTAGTGCAGTGCGTCCTGCTCACAGTGTTCAGCTAGATCCGTTCCTGTTATCTTCTAGACTATTTACATTTAGTGCAGTGCGTCCTGCTCACAGTGTTCAGCTAGATCCGTTCCTGCAATTTACATTTAGTGCAGTGCGTCCTGCTCACAGTGTTCAGCTAGATCCGTTCCTGCTATTTACATTTAGTGCAGTGCGTCCTGCTCACAGTGTTCAGCTAGATCCGTTCCTGCTATTTACATTTAGTGCAGTGCGTCCTGCTCACAGTGTTCAGCTAGATCCGTTCCTGTTATTTACATTTAGTGCAGTGCGTCCTGCTCACAGTGTTCAGCTAGATCCGTTCCTGCTATTTACATTTAGTGCAG
Organism: Aquarana catesbeiana; assembly: GCF_042186555.1. Classification (NCBI taxonomy): domain Eukaryota; kingdom Metazoa; phylum Chordata; class Amphibia; order Anura; family Ranidae; genus Aquarana; species Aquarana catesbeiana. The sequence goes on along the minus strand of NC_133328.1, from coordinate 158,480,679 downwards.
TGCGTCCTGCTCACAGTGTTCAGCTAGATCCGTTCCTGTTATCTTCTAGACTATTTACATTTAGTGCAGTGCGTCCTGCTCACAGTGTTCAGCTAGATCCGTTCCTGTTATCTTCCTACTGACAGGCAGGCTTGTCTGGTTACAGTATATAAAGCTACCTGAAGAAAATTACAGGTGTTCTATTTGATCCTATTAGTACCACGGTCAGGCAGCTAGACTATTTACATTTAGTACAGTGCGTCCTGCTCACAGTGTTCAGCTAGATCCGTTCCTGTTATCTTCCTACTGACAGGCAGGCTTGTCTGGTTACAGTATATAAAGCTACCTGAAGAAAATTACAGGTGTTCTATTTGATCCTATTAGTACCACGGTCAGGCAGCTAGACTATTTACATTTAGTACAGTGCGTCCTGCTCACAGTGTACAGCTAGATCCGTTCCTGTTATCTTCCTACTGACAGGCAGGCTTGTCTGGTTACAGTATATAAAGCTACCTGAAGAAAATTACAGGTGTTCTATTTGATCCTATTAGTACCACGGTCAGGCAGCTAGACTATTTACATTTAGTACAGTGCGTCCTGCTCACAGTGTTCAGCTAGATCCGTTCCTGTTATCTTCCTACTGACAGGCAGGCTTGTCTGGTTACAGTATATAAAGCTACCTGAAGAAAATTACAGGTGTTCTATTTGATCCTATTAGTACCACGGTCAGGCAGCTAGACTATTTACATTTAGTACAGTGCGTCCTGCTCACAGTGTTCAGCTAGATCCGTTCCTGTTATCTTCCTACTGACAGGCAGGCTTGTCTGGTTACAGTATATAAAGCTACCTGAAGAAAATTACAGGTGTTCTATCCCAGCTTAGTGCAGCTACAGGCCATTAGTATGTCTGGAAGGCCAAGAAGGAGAGGCAGACAGTCACAAGCCAATAAGAGAGGGCAAGCAGGCTCTGTGTCTAGTGCTGGTCGTGGAGACGGTGCATCCTCATCAGCACGTGGCCATGGGACACGCTTGGCCTTTTTTTCGGCAGCTGGCCGTGTTGAGCCACAACATGCGGAAGACTTGGTCGAGTGGATGACCAAGCCGTCCTCATCCTCCTCATCCTCTCTCACTCATGCCCAGGGTGCTTTGTCTGGCAAAGCAGCGGCCTCTTCCCTCAGCTCAATGTCATCAGTGACTCCTTCCCTAGCTCCACCATGTCCTCATGAGAATTCCCTCGAACTGTTTGACCACAGTGTTGGGTACATGCTCCAGGAAGATGCCCAGCGTTTGGAAGGCTCTGATGACGATACTGAGCTCGATGAAGGCAGTAACATGAGCACGGACAGAGGGGGTGCCCAAGAAGGACAGCAATCTGGCAGTCATGCTCCCCCTGCTGCAGCATACTGCCAGGTTTGCTCCAGTGATGAGGAGGGAGGGGATGATGAGGTCACTGACTCAACGTGGGTGCCTGATAGGAGAGAGGAGGAGGAGGAGGAGGAGGAGGCGGCGGCACATCACCAACGAGGCAGGATGCCCTCCAGGGGCCAGCCTAAGGGCAGCACATTGACTGCATCACACCCCAAAGCTCCACATGTGCAGGGCGCTGCAGTCTCTGCGCGTTATTCAAAAAGTTCTTTGGTGTGGGCCTTTTTTGAGACGAGTGCATCAGATCGCACCGCTGCTATTTGCAACATATGTCTCAAGCGTATCTCGCGTGGCCAAAACATCTCCCGCTTGGGTACCACATGCTTGACCAGACATATGTTGACCTGCCATGCAGTTCGTTGGCAAGCGTATCTAAAAGACCCACACCAAAGAACAAAGAGGATCTCTCCTTGCTCCTCATCAGCTGAGATTTCCAACCCCACTAGACCTTCAGTCCTCTCTGAGACCTGCAGTGAGAGGAATGAAGGTGTAGAATTAGGTGTGTCACAGCCAAGTACTTGTGGGCAATCTGCTTTTGGTACACCGACGTCAGATTGTACCAGGCAAATTTCCCTGCCCCAGCTGCTGCACCGCCGAAAGAAGTTTGCTCCCAGCCATCCACATGCCCAGCGGTTGAATGCTAGCTTGGCAAAATTGCTAGCACTTCAACTGCTGCCTTTTCAGTTGGTAGACTCTGCCCCCTTCCGTGAGTTTGTGGAATGTGCGGTTCCTCAGTGGCAGGTACCCAAACGCCACTTTTTCTCACGGAAGGTGATTCCGGCTCTCTACCGGCATGTGGAAGGCAATGTCCATGCCTCGCTGGACAGGGCGGTCAGCGGTAAGGTGCATATTACCGCTGACTCATGGTCCAGCAGGCATGGACAGGGACGTTACCTAAGTTTCACGGCGCATTGGGTGACTCTGCTGGCAGCTGGGAAGGATGCAGGACAAGGTGCAGTAGTGTTGGAGGTTGTTCCGCCACCACGCCTCCAAAATGCTGATTGTGACACACCTCTCTCCTCCACCCCCTCCTCTTCTTCTTCCTCCATGGCCTCTTCCTCGGAACCAGCGGTGCTCCGTAGGCGTTCAAGGGGCTACGCAAGTACGCAGGCCAAAAGATGCCATGCGGTGCTTGAGCTGGTGTGCTTGGGGGACAGGAGCCACACTGGGGCAGAGGTTCTGTCAGCTCTGCAGGGGCAGGTTCAGAGGTGGTTGACGCCACGCCAACTTAAGGCAGGAATGGTGGTTTGCGACAATGGCACCAACCTCCTCTCTGCCCTCCGACAGGGACAAATGACCCATGTGCCCTGTTTGGCTCACGTCCTTAACTTGGTGGTGCAGCGGTTCTTGGGCAGGTACCCGGGCTTACAGGATGTCCTGAGGCAGGCCAGGAAAGTCTGTGTGCATTTCCGCCGGTCATATAATGCCAGTGCTCGGCTGACGGACCTCCAAAAGGAGTTTAACCTGCCCAAGAACCGCCTAATCTGTGACATGCCCACCAGGTGGAACTCAACGTTGGCCATGCTGCAGCGGCTGCACACGCAGCAGAGGGCCATCAATGAGTACCTGTGCGACTATGGCACCAGGAGAGGGTCAGGGGAGCTTGGTTTTTTTTCCCCACGCAAGTGGGCCATGATCAGGGATGCATGCACTGTCCTGTCACCATTCGAGGAGGCCACGAGGATGGTGAGCAGTGACAGTGCATGCATCAGTGACACTGTCCCCCTTGTCCACCTGTTGGAGCACACGCTGCGTGGAATAATGGACAGGGCACTTGAGGCAGAACAGAGACAGGAAGAGGAGGACTTCCTTAGCTCTCAAGGCCCCCTTTATCCAGACAGTGTTCCTGCGTGCCCGCCGATCACACAGGAAGAGGACGAGGAGGAAGAGGAGGAGGAGGAGGAAGATTGTGTCAGTATGGAGGTGGAGCCTGGCACTCAGCATCAGCAGCAGTCTTTAAGGGATCAGTCCCAAGAAACACATGGACTTGTACGTGGCTGGGAGGAGGTGGCTGCGGACCATGTCGTTCTTAGTGACCCAGAGGACTCCGGACCGAATGCCTCAGCAAACCTACGCTGCATGGCCTCCCTGATCCTGCAAAGCCTGCGTAAGGATCCTCGTATTCGTGGTATCAAGGAGAAGGACCAATACTGGCTGGCAACCCTCCTTGATCCACGTTACAAGGGTAAGGTTGCGGACCTTATCTTGCCATCGCAGAGGATGAAACATCTTCGGGAGGCCTTGCAGAAAGGTCTGTGCAACGCGTTCCCAGAGACTGGGAGGTTACAAACTCCTGTTTCTGGACAACGTGTTGCTGAGGCTTCGGTCAGTCAAAGAAGGAGCGGTGGAGAAGGTGGCCGTCTGACCGATGCGTTCAGACAATTTTTTGGTCCGCAGCCCCAAGGTATGATCGGTTCCAGCAACCATCACCAGCGTCTGTTTTACATGGTGCAGGAATACCTAGGGGCAAGATCAGACTTGGACACCTTTCCCACCGAAAATCCTCTGGGTTACTGGGTCTTGAGGATGGATCACTGGCCAGAGCTTGCACAGTATGCAATTGAGCTACTGGCCTGTCCTGCATCCAGCGTTCTTTCGGAACGCACATTCAGTGCTGCTGGAGGCGTGGTAACCGATCACAGGGTGCGTCTGTCCACCGACTCGGTCGATCAGCTGACCTTCATAAAAATGAATGAGTCTTGGATCACCACCAGCTACCAAGCACCTGATGCTGATGTAACCGAATAATTTTTTTTGAAATCTCAGATCCCTTCAAAGACTGCCTATGCTGATGCTGAGTGACTATCCCTGAGTAATTATCCTCTTCCTCCTCAATCATCACGCTGATAGCTTGTAAGAACATTTTTGGTTCTGGGCGCCACCACCAGTGCCTAAGGCACAATTTTTCAGCCCCTGTTTAACAGGGGCGTGTAATTACAATTTTTGATGTAATACTTTGCAGCAGGGCTCGTTCCTGCATTCCAACTAGAGTGTCTGTGAGGGGTTGCAGTGTTGTGGCACCAGCACCAGTGCCTAAGGCCCAATTTTTCTGCCCCTGTCTAACAGGGGCGTGTAATTACAATTTTTGATGCAATACTTTGCAGCAGGGCTCGTTCCTGCGTTCCAACTAGAGTGTCTGTGAGGGGTTGCAGTGTTGTGGCACCAGCACCAGTGCCTAAGGCCCAATTTTTCTGCCCCTGTCTAACAGGGGTGTGTAATTACAATTTTTGAAGCAATACTTTGCAGCAGGGCTCGTTCCTGCGTTCCAACTAGAGTGTCTGTGAGGGGTTGCAGTGTTGTGGCACCAGCACCAGTGCCTAAGGCCTAATTTTTCAGCTCCTGTTCAACAGGGGCATGTAATTACAATTCTTGATATAATATTTCACAGCAGGGCCCTGTGAGGGCTTACAGTGTTGTGGCCACAGCAACACCTAAGGCCCAAATTTCTGCTGAGTATATAGGGCAGGACCCTACTTTCAAACATCTAACTTACAAACGACTCCTACTTGCAAACGGAAGGAGACAACAGGAAGTGAGATGAAATCTACCCCTAGGAAGGGAAATTCTCTCCTGTAAGAGTTAATATGGGAAAACAATTTCTCCTTTCCACTGATGCTTTCCAATCCTTGTTCCACAAAAAACCCAAATTTTCAAAAAACATTTTTCATTGGGACAAAAAAGTGAGGTGAAATCTTCTGAAGAGGAGGAAAGATAGCAAAACAAATGTCACAGGGGTGATAACCCTTCCCTATGTTTTCCAAAAAGCTTAGAAAAGATTTTTTGGCTGGAGCTAAACACGTTAAAAATGTTCAAAATTACAAACAGATTCTACTTAACAACAAACCTACAGTCCCTGTCTTGTTTGCACCGCCTGTATACTGCTGTTCAGAGTATATAGGGCCTGGTGGCCCCACACCTTTCCTTATTTTAATTTGGGTGCGGGGTTCCCCTTAATATCCATACAAGACCCAAAGGGCCTGGTAATGGACTGGGGGGTACCCATGCCGTTTGTCTCACTGATTTTCATCCATATTGCCATGACCCGACATGACATTAAACCCGCAAGCAGTTTTAAATGAGATTTTTTCCTTTAAAAATGACATTTGGTGCAGGGACTGTTCTAAACATGGGAAACACGTGTCACTTTACAGGCATACTATAGACACCCCCCAGGTACGATATTTAAAGGAATATTTCACTTTTTTTTTTTTACTTTAAGCATCATTAAAATCACTGCTCCCGAAAAAACGTCCGTTTTTAAAAGTTTTTTTTGCATTGATACATGTCCCCTGGGGTAGGACCCGGGTCCTCAAACCCTTTTTAGGACAATACCATGCAAATTAGCCTTTAAAATGAGCACTTTTGATTTCGAACGTTCGAGTCCCATAGACGTCAATGGGGTTCTAACGTTCGTGCGAACTTTCGGTCCGTTCGCGGGTTCTGGTGCGAACCGAACCGGGGGGTGTTCGGCTCATCCCTAGTGAGGAGTACAAAGACAAGTGTGTCTTGCCTACAGTCAAGCATGGTGGTGGGAGTGTCATGGTCTGGGGCTGCATGAGTGCTGCCGACACTGGGGAACTATAGTTCATTGAAGGAACCATGAATGCCAACATGTACTGTGACATACTGAAGCAGAGAATGATCCCCTCCCTTCTGAGACTGGGCCGCAGGGCAGTTTTCCAACATAATAACGACCCCAAACACATCTCCAAGACCACCATTGTCTTAATGGTGAGGGTAAAGCTGAGGGTAAAGGTGATGGACTGGCCAAGCATGTCTCCAGACCTAAACCCTATTGAGCATCTGTGAGGCACCCTCAAATGGAAGGTGGAAGAGTGCAAGGTGTCTAACATCCACCAGCTCCGTGATGTCATCATGGAGGAGTGGAAGAGGACTCCAATGGCAACCTGTGAAGCTCTGGCGAACTCCATGCCCAAGTTAAGGCAGTGTTGGGTTAAGGCAGTGCTGGAAAATAATGGTGGCTACACAAAATATTGACACTTTGGGCCCAATTTGGACATTTTCACTTAGGGGTGTACTCACTTTCTTGCCAGCGGTTTAGAAATTAATGGCTGTGTGTTGAGTTATGTTGAAGGAACTGCAAACTGACACTGTTATACAAGCTGTACACTCACTACTTTACATTGTAGCAAAGTGTAATTTCTTCAGTGTTGTCACATTAAAACATTTAATAAAATATTTACAAATATCACTTTTGAGAGATACTGTATATGTGATCCTGCACAGGGCAGCCACCTTGTAGCAGTAAATGTGCTATAGGGCAGTTGGCAAGCGGACACTACTTTCTTGGTGTAAAATGCACATAAACGCTGTGTGTATGTTGAGTTATTTTGAGGGAACTGCAAACTGACACTGTTATACAAGCTGTACACTCACTGCTTTACATTGTAGCAAAGTGTAATTTCTTCAGTGTTGTCACATTAAAACATTTAATAAAATATTTACAAATATCACTTTTGAGAGATACTGTATATGTGATCCTGCACAGGGCAGCCACCTTGTAGCAGTAAATGTGCTATAGGGCGGTTTGCAAGCGGACACTACTTTCTTGGTGTAAAATGCAAATAAACATATGTATTTTATGCTCCAGACTTTATTACATGTGCTATTGCTGCATGTTTCTTAGGTCAGTTGCAGTACAGAATGCATTATCCAAAAATGAAAAATAAAATACATATACTGATTATTTGACATATAAATACACAGTTATACAGAGAAGATAGGAATTTGTGGTGCGCTTGATTTATTCCTGTATTTGTTTGTTACATTTCCCTGTGATTTTAGACACTGTGTTTTGAGGCATTATTCTTACAGATTTCCATATTTGTTAAGGCCATTTGCAGAACAGCATGCTTTCTCCCAAAAAGGGACGTAAAATAATCATCTTTTGTCAATATCTGTGCAGACTTATGAGGAAAAAAAGGATTTGTTGTGTTCTTGTACTTGGCAGTGGTAGGCCATTTGGTGTGTTGCTGTGTTTCTAGACAGAGTGTTTTAAAATTTATTCCTGCAGTTTGACATGTGTAAGTGGTTCATCTTTGAAGTCTATGAAAAAATATTCCCCTCAGGAAGCCAAAAATTGTTGTTTTGTTTTTATACTTAACATCAGGCCAGATATATGCCCTCGGGATTTTTGACACAGTTTGATTTTGATTGCAATTTTAAAAGTGTTATTGGTTGATCTTTTAATTCATAGAAAATATAAATCTCCCTGGATCACCTAGGATCACCTATTGTTTTGTTTTTTTCTGCAGTGCATACAAGCATGTAGTTTAAACATTGGTTCTTGCAGTTTAAGATTGTTTGGCAGCCACGGAAGAACATAGGGAATGCTAGTTAACCCTCTAAGTAAAATTTGATTGATTCAGTTGTCTTCACAGTTGCATGGAGATCCTATTGTGAGGCGATGACGTCAGAGCGTCACCTTCCCGATGTATGTTTCGTCTAGTAACTGACGTCGTCTGGGGAACCCAGAACCCAGGTGACGCTCTGACGTCATCGCCTCACAATAGGACGGGCGCTCGCCAGCCGGCCGGCGATTGTTGCTCTTTGGTTACTACAAAATTGTAAGTGTTTTATCTACGTTTTTAATAAATCTTTTTACGGAGTCACACTATGGATACCTTTCTTTCATTCCTATGGTGGTAATTCGGGGATTGGTATTTTCCTAAATCCGCCCGCGGCCTCGCCGCTAGAGGGACGTCTCAATGTCAGCTGGTTATCCAGGTCTCCATTCCAGCCAGTTCACCTGCTGTTTGGTACAACACATAGAGTGACGCTGCAGATCCATGTACATCTGACCTCCGGTTTATTTGATCAAGCTCATTCAGCCTGCTATTTGGTAAGCATGCATTTCAGGTGGTGGTGGATCACTTTGATGGGTGCTTTCCTACTCTCTTCCTCCACACATCGATTCCTATGAACAGCGATCAGGGGCTTCTTCCCACTACCTAGTGGACTATTGGTTTATTTGATTTATGGACTTGTAATTTTTATTTTTATTTTTGTTTCACTATATATTTTGTGGGAGTGACTATATACATTCAGTTTTTTACCAGTGTGTTTCTTTCACAATTGCACTCAGGTACAGAGTTCATATTATTTGTTACATATATTCACATATATGCTTTTAAGATATAGCGCAGTTCTTTTTTCTTTTCTCTTCTTTATATTTATGTGGATATCGCACATTTGAACTGCAGCTTAGTAGTATATACAATTTTTTGAGCGCAGTGTTTTTCTCTTTTCCACACTGTAGATATAGGCTAGACTAGATGCAGAGTATATATATATATATATATATATATATATATATATATATATATATATATATATTTATATATACAGTATCTCACAAAAGTGAGTACACCCCTCACATTTTTGTAAATATTTTATTATATCTTTTCATATGACATCATTGAAGAAATGACACTTTGATGCAATGTAAAGTAGTGAGTGTACAGCTTGTATAACAGTGTAAATTTGCTGTCCCCTCAAAATAACTCAACACACAGCCATTATCGTCTAAACCGTTGGAAACAAAAGTGAGTACACCCCTAAGTGAAAATGTCCTAATTGGGCCCAAAGTGTCAATATTTTGTGTGGCCACCATTATTTTTCAGCACTGCCTTAACCCTCTTGGGCATGGAGTTCACCAGAGCTTCACAGGTTACCACTGGAGTCCTCTTCCACTCCTCCACGATGACATCACAGAGCTGGTAGATGTTAGAGACCTTGCGCTCATCCACCTTCCGATTGTGGATGCCCCACAGATGCTCAATAGGGTTTAGGTCTGGAGACATGCTTGACCAGTCAATCACCTTTACCCTCAGCTTCTTTAGCAAGGCAATGGTCATCTTGGAGATGTGTTTGGAGTCGTTATGTTGGAATACTGCCCTGTGGCCCAGTCTCCGAAGGGAGGGGATCATGCTCTGCTTCAGTATGTCATAGTACATGTTGGCATTCATGGTTCCCTCAATGAACTGTAGCTCCCCAGTGCTGGCAAGACTCATGCAGCCCCAGACCATGACACTCCCACCACCATGCTTGACTGTAGGCAAGACACACTTGTCTTTGTACTCCTCACCTGGTTGCCGCCACACACGCTTGACACCATCTGAACTAAATAAGTTTATCTTGGCCTCATCAGACAACAGGACATGGTTCCAGTAATCCATGTCCTTAGTCTGCTTGTCCTCATCAAACTGTTTGTGGGCTTTCTTGTGCATCATCTTTAGAAGAGGCTTCCTTTAGGGACGACAACCATGCAGACCAATTTGATGCAGTCTACGGCGTTAGGTCTGAGCACTGCAATGCTGACAGCACTCATATGTCTATTTCCCAAAGACAACCTCTGGATATGACGCTTAGCACGTACACTCAACTACTTTGGTCGACCATGGCAAGGCCTGTTCTGAGTGGAACCTGTTCTGTTAAACCACTTTATGGTCTTTGCCAAGACCCTGAAACTGAGCTGCAGCACGGTGGTCATCTTCTTTTAGCCTAGGCCATCTTTATGTAGAGCAACAATTATTTTTTCAGATCCTCAGAGAGTTCTTTGCCATGAGGTGCGATGTTGAACTTCCAGTGACCAGTATGAGAGAGTGAGAGCAATAACACCAAATTTAACACACCTGCTCCCTATCACACCTGAGACCTTGTAACACTAACAAGTCACATAACACCGGGGAGGGAAAATGGCTAATTGGGCCCAATTTGAACATTTTCACTTAGGGGTGTACTCACTTTTGTTGCCAGCAGTTTAAACATTAATGGCTGTGTGTTGAGTTATTTTGAGGGGACAGCAAATTTACACTGTTATAAAAACTGTACACTCCTAACTTTACATTGTAGCAAAGTGTCATTTCTTCAGTGTTGTCACATGAAAAGATGTAATAAAATATTTACAAAAATGTGAGGGGTGTACTCACTTTGTTGTGAGATACTGTATATACGAGACTGTATATATATATATATATATATATATATATATATATATATATATATATATATATTAATACACTGCCTGCACTGACTGAATATCGAGTAAACTCTGCTGAATATATAGTTTATGCTAAATGCAGAGTATACATACTAGACTGACTATATATATATATATATATATATATATATATATATATATATATATATATAGATAGATAGATAGATAGATAGATAGATAGATAGATAGATATATCTATATATCTATCTATATATATAGATATATATCTCAAATACACTGCCACTGACTAACCTGCCTGCTTAATATAACTCAAGCTATCTCTCTGTCCATGCCAACAATACTACACACGGTCGCTCTGTAAGCAGCCTTATATCGTGTGGGGCATGGACTTAGTCCCCCTGAGCCATGATTGGCCAAAGGCAAGCTGCCTTTGGCCAATTATGGCTCTCTCAGCAGAGCGCTCTGTGATTTTCCAAAGCATGCAGGTCAGGTGCATGCTTTGGCCAATCATTATACAGCAATGCACTGCGATCTCGCAGTGCATTATGGGGCAAATTGTCCGCAAACACCCCATATATTCGTTTCGTATTAGAAGAAACGAACACCCAATGTTCAAGTCGAACTTACGTTCGACTCAAACCGTGGGCTCATCCCTAGTAATCAGCATGGATATATGAGAGGTCGTTCTTGCCAAACCAATCTGTTAACAGTCTACCAGGAAGTGAGCTGTCATCAAGATAAAGGAAGGCCTGTGGATGTGGTATCTAGTTACAGGGGTGCATCCAAAGGGTGGTCATAAATAGCATGTATTCAGACTGGTCAGGAGTGGTAAGTAGGGTACACTTAGACTCCAATTCTGTTTAATTTATTCATAAATGATATAGAGGTTGGTATAAATAGCTCAATATCAGTGTTTGCTGATGATACAAAGCTTTGTAGGGCAATAACTTCACGGCAGGATATTAAAACTTTAAAATAAAGGGGTGGACAACTACATGGCAAATAAGGTTTAATGTTGAAAAATGTAACGTAATGCACTTGGGGGCTAAGAATAGGAACGCAAATTACTCAATAGGGGGAGAAGCTTTGGGGGAATCCAGGATGGAAAAAGATCTAGGGATCCTAATAGATCACATCCTCAGCAATGGCATGCAATGTCAAGCTGCAGCCAGCAAAGCTAGCAGGATATTAGCATGCATAAAAAAGGTTTTTTCCTGACATCAAGAGATAAAACAATAATCTTGCCACTTTATAAAACTCTGATTCAGCCACATTTGGAGTATGCCGTCCAGTTCTGTCACCAATCCTCAGGAAAGATGTGCTGGAAATGGAGAGGGTGCAGTGAAAGGCAAGAAAGCTAATAAGGGGACTGGAGGACCTCAGTTATGAGGAATGACAATGACAAACATTAAACCCTTCTCCCTGAAGAAGAGATGCTTGAAAGGAGATATGATAGCAATATACAAATATCTTAATGATGATTCTAGCAAAGGGAATAAACGATTCAGTCTCACTGTCACAACCTGGCAACCTACCTATACCAACCGCAGGGATCCTCTCAGTCCTTGGCACTCTTGTTGGTGGCCTGTGTCCTGTGGCACCCCCGTGTGAGTATAGTGAGGCCTCTAGCACATGTCTGATGGCATCCTTATATCAAGATGGCAGCACCGAAGTGCTTCCTGTTATAGACAGCAATTTCATCACTTCCACCACACCTCCGGAGGTCATTTCCTGTTTAATCACTGTAAAGCTGAGAGGTTCCAGAGAGAGAGTTCTCAGTTGTTTTAGAGCTACCCACATTGTGTACCTGTTCCTTGCCATGTGATATTGCTACCTGACCTGACCTTCTGCTACGTTTGACTTTGATTATTGGACTTTCCCTTTCATACCACGTTTTTGGAAACTGTACTGGAGTCACCTCCTGAGTATCCTTATCCAAGGTGTGTACCCCTGCTATTGGGCTCCCCATACCCAAACACTGAAACTCAGGAAGTGTAGGAAGACATGGGGACGCTCAATGAAATTAAAGGAGAAGCGGTTTAAACTTAAACTGTGTAGGTTTTTTCACTGTCAGAGCAGTAGGGATGTGGAACTCCCTTCCTCAATTGGTGGTGTCAGTGGGAAGTATAGATAGTTTCAAAAAAACTCTTAGATGGGCATCTTAGCGAACGCAGTATACAGGGATATGGGAAATGTTTTTTGACATGAACACACACACCCACACATGTTGAGCTGGATGAGCTTGTGTCTTTATTCAACCCTTACCAACTTTGTTTACTGAAAGAAGGCATTTGGTGATCCTGTGACATTGTGAGTACTGACCTAAGCCCTGCTTTTTATGACTATGTGCTGTGTCTCTAGAGTGGAGCAGCCAGTAGTGTTACTGCCCAAGTTAGCATCCAAACACAAAAGGCTTGGTTTCTGCCATCGGTGCTTGTTCCTGCATAGAGTTTGCTCAGAGAAACTTAGCAAAGTGAAGTGTCTTCCTGCAAATGTTCAGGGAATCTGTAGTATCCCATATCACCCCCTCCCATCCCAAGTTCTTTAGCAATAAAAATCCCAAAAAAGGCAACCCAAGTCTGATTATGAAGCCAGAATGAGTGAAATGTTGCTGTGTGCCTCGCTGCCTCTGTGCTGACTCAGGGAATGAACCGGTTAAGTTACAGCGGATCATTCAGAGGTAGTGCTACAGAGGTATACTTCATGCGAGGCTACATGTTTGCATGACTTCAGTGATGGATGTATCACCTGCAGTGAGCAGAGATATGACTACCGGGCAGTCATGCGTAGGGTCAAGAGAGTTTTTAATTCTTTAAAAATCTGGTCAAAATCAGGAAATGTAAGCAGATTTTTTCTCCTAGGACTGAAGTAATTTCATTTGTCAGCATGTTTACGTGACCAACCACCACTCGCCATTGCTGGAATTTTTCTGATATATAGCCTCTCTGGCTCTGTACAGCTTGCCACCTATTGATTAATACAAGTCGGGTAAACTTTGCCATGGGAGTGAAGCAAAGAATTGCAAAGGCGACATGAAAACACCCCTGTCTGCTTCCTATTGCACCTTAGGGGGGCGGTCAGCGGAAAAAACGCTGCTCAACCATGCATTTTTGCTGCCCTTCCAACCGCAATTCCAAATGAGGCCTTATTTGTTATCTACTCAGGCATTTTCAGTGGATCCCACATACCTCAGTCAGCCACTGTACTAATCATTCTTATTACGTTGTGAACTCATTCTTATTACGTTGTGAACTCTTCTGTGAAGAATTCACTTTACAAGGTTTGGGGATTTTACCTAAGCATTTGTAACTGTTACTGCCTCCCAATAATACCTGTTTAATTTGCATCTTAGGTTTAGTGGCCCTTAAATGCTTAAGATGCCTTTCTACAAGGATTAATAATTTATTTCACATCAGGATTAATCTCTAACGTTACACAACTCTTATTAGTTACAGCTGACCTCCCAGCAGCAGTTTAATCTCTAATCTCTGCCTACTTTGTGTTTTTTTTCCAATGTTCTCCACTTCATATTAAAAGCAGTTTACAGGCAATGAGAATATTTATTAACTTTTAAACAATGCTGTCAGTTAATGGCTTTCAGTTTATTTAATTGCTAAATGAAAAGAGAAAATAATTAAACTCTGGGGATTGTATAATCTATTTGAAGGCAAAATAATTTTAGTAAGGAAAAAATTCAGCAAATATCAGTGACACCCTGTCTCTTTTATAAGGAATATCAACTTTCAGAGCTGCGGTAACTTTATTGTTACTGTACGTGATGACAAACGACCGGACTAAAATAAGGACGTTTATAGCCAATAGCCAATAGCCAATAGCTGCCAGACGAGCGGATTTCTCAATAGGAACTGGGTCCGGCGGAGTTCCCGACGTAAAGATTTGAAACATGTTCCAAATCTAAAGTCCGTCAGATTTTCGACAGAAACAGTCCGCTGAAGGTCCGATGAAGCCCACACACGGTCGGATTGTCCGCCGGATTCGGCCCGTCGGACCAGTCCGGTCGAAAAGTCTGCTCGTGTGTACAGGGCATTACTCATACAATAAAGCTGGAATAAAGCTGCACACATTCAAATACAGTCAATAATAAGCCATTAGTGATACATATGGGTTTTCACTCACTAACAGACAGAAACAAAAGCCCAACATCATTTAGAGGATTTAATGACTCTTCAAAATTAAAATGAAGCATGCATGGAGCAAATATTATTTTTTCCAGGTAGTTTCTTACACTATGAAACTCTGATATGTATTTTAATGATATTGTTTATTAGTCCAGTACATATTTTTTTTTTAAGTATATAATTTGGAAGATTCCTCTAGATATGGAGGAAAGGGAATTATATGTTGAGGTGGGGGAGTTGTTTTGTCTAGTTTACTTAATTTATTTTTTTAGTCTTTGATTTTTAAAATATTTTTTAAGATTTCAGGGTCCTGTTTATTGTTTGCTTAAAGTGGTAGTAAATACTCTGTACTACCACTTGTACCTACAGGTAAACCTATAATAATCCTTACCTTTAGGTACTGCGACTGTCTCCTAAACTTGCACTTTAGGAGATATGACATCATCGGCTTACAGTGATGGACCTTCAGAATCCATGCCAAAAACAGCAGCTCTCGCGTGCATGTGCGGGTGTGACGTCTTTGCGCCCCTGGCCACTCATGTAGCCAGAGTCAGCAAAGCCGAAATTTGAACTAGTATCTGATTTTTTTTATGTTAAAGTGTACCTTAGACTGCTGCAGCTCAACCCTTAAAAGGCAAGGACTAGTCACCAGTTGTTCTGTTTCAAATGCAGAAATATGCAGAAACATGCAATGACGTACCATCTTAGGCTCAGTCTGTGTGGATAGTATGGTCACTTGCTGAATTGGCAGAATCCACAGGCAGCCTAAAGTTGAACTCCAGGCACAATAACTTTCATTCAAATATATTTTGTAATGGCCACAAAGAATTTAAATCTACTTTGTGTGCACTAAATGCCCAGCTATTACCTTGTAAAAGTAGGAGTGATATCTTCACTGTGCTTCATGTAACCTATGCAGAGGACAGTGCTGGGAGATACATCCAACAAGCCCATCCACTACAGGCTGCCTGAATAAAACCACAGGGGGTGACTCAAAGAGAATATTTTGCAACAACATTACATATCACATACAAATTAATGCATGAGGATGACTTGTCTTCTGGGCCTAAAAAACACAAAGGGAGGAATTTAGTAAAAGTGGAGCACACAGAATCTGCAGCAGCTGCACATGACAACCAATCAGCTTGTATCTTCAGCTTGTTCACTTAAAGTTTGAAAATTAAGTAGCCATGCACCACTGCTCCAGATTCTGACTTCTCCAGTCTTAGTAAATTCCCCCGAAAAAGAAAAGAAAACTTGCAAATATACAGTATACATAAGCTCATAATGTAAGAATGAAGTCTAAGATAAGTCTTCAGTGTTATGACCTTGATATGTTCTGAAACAGTCCATGAAGACATCAGATCGCTTCTCCATGAGTTTCAAAGACTGCAAGGTACTTCATGAGTGTAAATAGGGTAGTCTTTTTAGATGGTTGAAGGAACTTTTTGAGACTCTGCATCTAGTTTGGGAAGAAAAGGATGACTGCTATAGACAGCTCCAATGAGCTTCATAGGCCTTTCATTGTTAGCAGGATTCATGGTGTGATGTCTGGGCTGTCAGTTGTATCAGCTTGGGTCTTGATGGTCGAATCTGTAGCTAAGTTGCAGGGGTCAAATCTCTGTTGCAGGAATATATTATCAAAGTCTTTGGAGTTCTCAGCAAGATTATCTAAGTATCATAATGTTACTGTTAATCATTAACAGAACTAGACTGAGAGTTGCATGATGGGTGAATCTTTTTGGGTTCGATTTGCAGATGCATTTGGAAAACATGTCCAAAAATCTGCAAATTGCAAATATTAATGTAAACGCCACTGAAGTAAACAGGAGATTGATCTTTAAAATCAATTCCTTTCATTTTCAAAGATAACAGGCAAGAGACTGTCAAGCTAATTGCATAGGGAGCTAGTCACTGCCAGGGGAGACATTGCTTACCAGGCTCTGCTGTACTACCTGCAGACCTATAATTGACATAGTGAATGCTGCCAGATAGTGGACAGAGAGACCAGATAACATTTTTTCACTGATCTCCCCCCTACCAGGTAAGAACCTGAAAATGATGTGCATTACATCACTTGTGTGTTCGGCTGTCACAGCAGCTAGGGAAGAAGCTAATCTAACACATTGTGGGCTCTAACAGCTTCATTGAAGGACAGGTGAGCCATCAGGGGTCTAATAGACCTCTGATGTCTTATTAAAAATAACTTGTCACAACAAAATAGTATCACATAGAGGACTTTTTGATCCACTATATGATGTTATAAAAAAATAAAGTTTTGTGAAAAAAAGTGTAAAAAAATTAGAGTTACACCCACCCTCACCACATATACAATACTTCATATGAACGCGAACAAATGTCAGGGGAGCCTACGTACAAAAACACTGATTGCTTTACACATGTTACATATTGCCATGCATGCCAGAGTGAGAACAACAATTCTAGGCCCCTTATTAACAGTAAACTTTAAACTGATGATCTCTAAGGGCCTTTTTAAAGCTTCACTTATGTAACATTTTGGGTATCAAAGTTTGTCACAAGTGCATGACAAACTTTCACGAGTGCATGCAGTTTTAAGGCTTGACATATTGGGTATTTATTTACTCAGCACAATGTAATCTTTTATATTTAACCAAACAGTTGAGTAATATATTGTGCTTGTGTACTTCAAAATGAACTTTAGTGTATTTTTGACTGAAATGTTGCACTTGATAAATCTTTGTGCTAATATCATATGGCATAAAAAAAATTGGCATTACTACTAATTTCTGGGTATAGAAAATAAATAATATTTTGGGGGCTTTAACCACTTGACCAGACCATTTTTTCCTATTTAGCACTGTGCTACTTTAACTGGCTATGGTGAAGTCATGCAACACTATACACAAATTACATTTTTATCATGTTTTCACACAAATAGAGCTTTCATTGGTGGTATTTGATCACCACTGGGATTTTTATCTTTAATTATATAAATAAAAAAATATAGACATTTTTGAAAAAAAAAAAACCTGATATTTTCTACATTCTGTTGTAAAACATATCCAATCAAATCAAATTTCTTCATAAATTTAGGCCAAAATGTATTGTGCTACATGTCTATGGTAAAAAAATCCCAATAAGTGTATAATAATTGGTTTGTGTGAAAATGATAGCGTCTACAAACTATAGTACTGTTTTGAAAGTTACGCAGCTATAGATGCTATTCTGGTAATGGCGGTGATCAGCGACTTATAGTGGGACTTTGATAGTGTGGTGAGCAATCTGGCACTAACAGACACTAGCTGGGAGGGTGACTGACACTGGTATCACTAATGACACTAATACAGTGATCAGTGATAGTGCTGTACACTGTACTAATGACACTAGCTTGGAAAGGGTTAACATCAAGGGGCAATCAAGGGATTAACTGTGAGCCTAACATGTGTAATATGTGTAATGTGTTCTGCTTTTACTAACAGATCTGGCTGCTTTTTCTCTGTGAAATCAACAAACAGCCATATTGATTCTTGTGTACAGAGTTCTGTGTATTTGTCAGAACAGAACTTTTCTGTGGCAAATCACTGTGCTGTGATTGGCCACAGACAATCAGCAGGTGTGCAGCTGTATTCCTTGGCTGTACCCTGCTGACAAACTTGTGCTGTGACCAACAAAAGCACTAGTAAGCAGGGGGCGCGTGCATGCTCACTGCCAAACCAAGAGCTATGTTGTGGTGTCTGGCTGTTCTGTCCACTTGCAGTATTTCTACTGTGATCGGGCAGCAAGTGGATAAGTAATCTTCAGGCTAAAAATAATTTAAATGTGTGCAAAAAAATTGCAAAAACATTTCCATCAGTGAAAATGTTCAAAAATATGCTTGGGGGGAAGCCTAAAAGAGGTTGTAGCCCTAAAAAAAAATAATATCCTGTTCCTTTAAAGCATGTTAAACAGCATAGTGCTTGTGCAATGACATTTGTCCCTTTTTATGCTGTAAAATACCTGGATGATCCTACCTGTTCCTGTGTCCTAGGTGTGCTGACCACGGTAATCATGGCTGCTGATCCATGATACCGTGGTCAGTTTACGTTCCTCCTTCTGTGTTTAAAGTCTCTCCGTCTCCCCCCTCCCTCCCTGCCTGTCAGTTCCTAGTGTGTAAGCTGAACTCCAAACATGCCCCTCTCCTTTTGCCGCTATTCAGGGTAGCAGTAAAGTTAGTGAGGACAATTACTGCCAGCCACACTGTTATAACAAGATATACTAGTGTATGTGTTTATTTAATTTATTCTGCAGCTAAATACCTTATTTTACAGCGCCAATGTGTGGCCACATGTTCGCCTGCCTGACGTCAGAGGGAAATTTCAGCCCCTCCCACTGTCATGTAACCGCACAGCAGCAATGTGAAATAAAGTAATTAGCTGCAGAATTAAAAAAAACACAAAAGACACTGGGTAGTATAGCTTGTTATAACAGAGGGGCTTTAAACTTGTCTGAGAAGTAACATATCTGTAGGATGTACTAAGGCAAAAGTGACATTTAGAAAGGAAAAAATACAATATGCTGCCTAATGACTTTTTCTCACCAGCTTCTTTCTGTTTGTAAAGGAAAACCTTTTCAAGGCTAATAGGCTTGTCAAACAAGGGACATCAGTAGCTGGGTACTGACCTGGGGAATATGGGTACTGACCTGGGAAACATGTACCAATGCAAAAAAAAAAGTTTTTAAAACACCATTAAGTAAAGGCTTAACCCTTTCTCTTCCAGCACTGCTTCCAGCTGGCCAGATCTGTATGCCTTACAAACCTGACATTTCTTGTTCTGCTATAAGCTTATGACCATGAGCTTAAAGCAAAACTGTTCCCAGATAGCTGTGATTAGTGGTTAACAAGCTATTCACTTAAAATGTGAGCCCCCGCCCACAGATGGCACTGCTTCCCTGCATCTCCAGCCTCTCTTTCGCACTGTTGAGTTTTTGTCTTCCCCACTCACTTGTCCCCTTTCCCTGATGATTTTCACCCCCTGCATCCTCCATCCCCTGTGACTATGCTGCAGCCGCCAGCTTCCTTCCTCTCCCATCAGCTTCAGGTGCCGCAGGACAGCCACAGGGGCTTCAATAATGTTCCCATACAAACCCCCTGCCACTCTGACCCCTTCCATAATGAACCCCTCACCAATCCCCTGGCAACCGTCCCCTTTGTGCTGCTGCACCATCATTCCCTCCTCCACCTTCCACCGGCTGCAGTTGCTGCTGGGGCACACAGGGAAGCTGTCAGGATAGAGAGCAGTGGGGACGGGGGGTGGGGAGGATTTTGGGAAACATGTGTTTACAAGCCCCCTTACTTTCCTTGAATGGACACATTGAGTGATCAGTACTGATCGCTCCTGTGTCCATTCATCACTGAAGCATAGTAAACAGTATTTACTATGCTTCACTTTGTGAATGAATAGGAGTCTCTATACAGACTCCTATGCATTCATGTACAGTACAACTGAGGTTGCAGAGAAAGGTACTGTCTTTAGTCTCAAAAAAGAGACAGGGGTATGTTTAGACCTTCTGATATTTCACCAAAGCGCCACCCCCCAAAAAAAGTATCTCCTTAACTCCTTACTGACCAGGCCATTTTTTCTGATACGGCACTGCGTTGCTTTAAATAACAATTGCGTGGTCGTGCGACCTTGTACCCAAACAAAATTGATGTATTTTTTTCCCCACAAATAGAGCTTTCTTTTTGTGGTACTTGATCACCTCTGCGGTTTTTATTTTTTGCGCTATAAACAAAAAGACCAACAATTTTGAAAAAAAAAAACAATATCTTTTACTTTTTGCTATAATGCATATCCAAAAAAAAATAAAAATAATGTATTCATCAGTTTAGGCCAATATGTATTCTTCTACATATTTTTGGTAAAAAAAATCGCAATAGGGGATAGATTTATGGACTTTTATTTTTTTTTATTGTTTTTACTGGTAATGGCAGCGATCTGCGATTTTTAGCGGGACTGCGACATTGCGGCGGACAAATCTGACCCCTAGTGATACTTTTTGGGGACCAGTGACATTATTACAGTGATCAGTGCTAAAAAAAATACACTGATCAATGTATAAATGACACTGGCAGGGAAGGGGTTAACACTAGGGGGCGATCAAAGAGTTAATTGTGTTCCCCGGGTGTGTTCTAACTGTATGGGGGGTGGGCTCACTGGGACAACACAGAGATCGCTATTCCTGATCACTAGGAACAGCTAGTCTCTCTCCCCTCCCCCTCTCAGAACGGGGATCCACCTTGTTTACATAGACAGATCCCCGTTCTGCATCTCTGTGGAGCGATCCCAGGTGGCCGCCGAACATCGAGTCCGCTGGACTCGCGCGTGCTCCGATGGCACACAGTGAGCGCATGCGCCTCCAGTATCTATTGCATGAAACGATGTACTGGCATGTCGTTTCGTGCAATAGAGCCGCCATGTTGCAGTATATGCGCGGTGGGCGGTCTTTAAGAGGTTAAAATTTACAGTAAAAATGAAAATAAAACAAATCATAATAAGGTCTTGTTCACACAGGGCATACTTCAGTGTATGTCCCTGCAAGGCCGCCCCTTGATGTAATTTAGGATGTAGCAACTGCACAAGCACAGCCATTGCTCCCAACTTGACATCTATGTGGGTCAGGGTGCATGTTCCTGAGCTCACACTGTCTGTGTTCAGGGTTGTGCACCCACACCCACACGAATGACAGATTGGGAGCAGCGGCTGTTGCATCCCAATTGACATAAATAGGACTGCCTGCATGGGGATGCGCGGAACACCTGTACATCCCTGTGTGGGTAAACACAGCTCTCCATTGGCATACACTTTATAACAATGCATGTGAACGAGGCCTTAGGAGCAATTTGGCAGGAATTTTGTAAGTTATGTTGTATTTGCATGCACTAATAATGATTTTAGTGTATTTTTAGTGAAAATAGCAATTTGATGAACATTTGCTACTACTGTGGTACCTAAAAAATCAGTAGCACCTTTTTTTATTCTACAGGTCATGTGCTTTCAGAAACGTTGTGCCTTTTGGGGAGTCTTTCACAAACTCTGAAAGCTGTAAGTGTAAAATGGTAACCTCCAGATTTTTTAAATTTTTATATTTACAGTTTTGTGCACCTTAATTTTCACCATTTCACAAAAGGGCACAATTAAAAATGTACAAATATTTGTTATTTATTAACTCAATACAGTTTTAGCTTTTATACTTAGTAGGGGTCTTTCACAAACTCTAAAAGCTTGAGGGGAAAATAAAAAAGCAATGGAAAAATTGCAAAAATGGAATGGCTATCTGAGTTTAAAAGTTGAGCACAGGGCCTGGTAGGGTTAAAAGGCATCATAAAAAACACAATTCCTTAAAATAATATGCTCATGAAATGCCCTAAACCTGCATGGGAAGTGGTGCACCTGTACAATGTACTAAAGCAAAAAAAAAATTTCCTGGCGGCTTAGTTTTATTTGCAAACAAAGCATCTGGGATTCATTTCAACATCCATACCAGAATGTCATCCTGGATGAAAATAGATTGTAAGGGGGGACCTCACAAAAAAGGCGTGGTGTTTCCCCTTTACAAATCTGTAACAGACCCTTATTCTTTATTGGATTTAATAAACCCAATGAAAAAACACATACAAAAAAAACCCATTGTGGGGTCCTCCAAAATACATACCAGAACTCCCAGACATCTTACATTACTGAATTTCTTCAGTTCCTTTTACATCTGAAATAATACATTCTTTAGCATGGGCAATTCTTCCTTGGTTTATTATGTACCAGCACATGTGTGAAACATGTAGGACATATGGGACAATACTTCTCCTTATGCATTAAACATATGAAGTTGACATATGAATTGCTGCTTCGGTCATCCAAGCAGCATACATCCTGACAGCTTTGTTTGGTTGACTTTGAGGAAACACCTTCACTAAACATATTTGGCACCGGTTTTCTTTATAAGTCCTTCATGAAGTAACTCACTGTATTTCAATGTGGTCCTTGGAGATGACTGTTCCGGACTGTCCTCCCTATGATATGAAACAGCCATAATGAGGGACTTTTTTGTTATTTTTATTTTTAACCACCTCCCACCTTCTCTATACTAACTTTAGCTTTGTTGCTGTTCTTTCTCCCATTCCAGCACATCCTTCCTGAGGACTGGTGACCAGAAATGTCAGGATGTCAAGATGTGGCCAAACCAGAGTTTTGTAAAGTGCTAGAATTATAGCCTTAATCTTGTCTCTTGAGTAAATACCCTAATAGTCTTCTAATCTTGCTTGCTGCAGGTTGGCATTGCATGCAATTGCTGAGCCTGTGATCTACTAGGACCCCCCGATCATTTTCCATCCCCGATTCCCCCAGAGGTTCTCCCCCCAGTGAGTAAATTGAAATTTATATTTTTAGCCCCCAAGTGTATTACTTTACATTTATCAATATTAAACCTCTATCCATACAGCTTCCCTCCTCATAGAACAATCCTTCATAAATCCATACTGGTTATTATTATGATGCTATTTTCATCAGCAAATTCTTGGAAATAATCCCTTATCGTCCCCTCCAATAGTTTACATACTAGTGAAGTTAGACTGACTGGTCTGTAGTTTTCGAGTATTAGTACCACATTGACTTTTCGCCAGTCAACCATTTCAGTCAGTAAGCTGTCTTTAAAGATCAGGAATAATGGTCTAGAAATAACCAGACTAAGTTATTTAAGGACTCTTGAGTGTAAGCTTTGTTACTCACATTAAGTTTTTAAAGTCTTTTTTGAACACCAGCTTCTGTTAGCCGCAAGGGAACATTCTGTGCTGTGCTCCTAACAATACCTTTTTGTACATTATACTCCTTCCTTTCCTGTAAAAACAGAGAAGGATATATTTAACAGCTTCCCCCACCCCATATTGTAACCAAATTCCCCTACTATCCTTTATGGGACCAATATGCTCTGGCTTTGCCTTTTTACTATTAATATATTTTAAACAATTTTGGGATTTTTACTTTTCTCCGCTATGTGTCTCTCATTGTCTATTTTCGCTGCTCTGATTGTGCTTTTACATTTCTTATTGCATTCTGTGTAGCACTGGAGTGCTGACGGTGACCCCTCGGCTTTATATTTTTTTTAACCACTTGCCAACCGGGCCAACTCTGACATTTCTCTCATATATGTAAAAATCTGTGTTTTTTTGCTAGAAAATTAACCCCCAAACATTATATATATATATATATATATATATATATATATATATATATATATATATATATATATATATATATATACATGCATATATTTTAGCAGAGACCCTAGGGAATAAAATGGTGGTCATTGCAATTTTTTATGTCACACGATATTTCACACGATGTTTGTGCAGCAATTTGCAAATTTTCGTTTGTTTTGGAAAAAATAACTTTCATGAATAAAAAACAAAACAAACACAATATTTACCCCAATTTCTTTGTATAATGTGAAAGATGATAAAGATGATGTTACGCCGAGTAGATAGATACCTAACATGTCACGGTCTAAATTTGCACACGCTTGTGAAATGGCAACAAACTATGAATGATACTTAAAAATCTCCATAGGGGACATTTTAAAAATGTTTACAGGTTACCAGTTTAGAGTTACAGAGAAGGTCTTTGGCTAGAATTATTGCCCTCACTCTAATGTTCACGGTGATACCTCACATGTGTGGTTTGAATGCCATTTACATATGTGGGCGTGACCAACGTATGCATAGGTTTTTTTTTTTTTATTTGTTTTTTTTTTTATCTTTTTTTTTCACGTTCCCTTTATATATATTTTTTGATCACTTTTATTTCTGTTACAAGGAATGTAAACATTAGGAATGGTCCCGATGTTCGAGTCGAACGTAAGTTCGACGTGAACATTGGGTGTTCGTTTGTTCGAAGAACAAGTTCACCAGCCGAGGAGCGCCCCATAATGCACTGTGATATCGGCTGGTGATTGTATGCTTTGGCCAATCACAGAGTGATGTGCTGTGAGAGCCATAATGGGCCAAAGGCAGGGTGCCTTTGGCCCATCATGGCTCAGGGGCTAAGACCACGCCCCACACTATATAAGGCTGCTTCTTACACGTGGCCGTATATAGTGAATGAATAGAGATTAAGACCACGCCCCACACTATATAAGGCTGCTTCTTACATGTGGCCGTATATAGTGAATGAATAGAGATTAGGCAGGTAGTTAGTGTAGTGTGCAGTCAGTGTAATATATATAATACAGTTCAGAGTATATAGTGCAGTTAGTGTAGTATATATAATACAGTTCAGAGTATATAGTGCAGTCCATGTAGTATATATAATACAGTTCAGAGTATATAGTGCAGTCCCTGTAGTATACAGAATACAGTTCAGAGTATATAGTGCAGTCCATGTAGTATATATAATACAGTTCAGAGTATATAGTGCCATCAGTGTAGTATGTATGATAAAAATTAAAATATATATAAAAAGGATTGGCACTAACTCAAATAACCTGTAAATACATTTCAGTGCATAATAAGTAACCACAACATAAAATACCAATCATAACAAATTGTCAGAAAGTCTTCAAAAAAGAAGAAAATCCAAGCACCAAAAGAAAAAAATCTGTGTAGCGACAGGTAAATTTAATTGTCCGTGCTCCACCCTCACTCATAAAGGAGAGATGCAGACTCACCAGATGACTAGTTGTAAGAGAATTTGTATACTCAGATCATTTAGAAAGTGTAATGCATCAGGGAGAAATGATCTATCACTTGGACACCAACGCTTGATGTTATCGTATACTGGTGTGGCAATACCGCTCAGAAAAAGCAAAGTGAATCACATAGCGCAATATGTTTTTGTATATACAGATGTTAATAATAGTAAAATGAACACTTACATTCCGAGGTGCTAATAAGCTAGCACCAACATGTACAGCATAACACAGGGGAAGAAAAACACATGTCTTGACATGCATTTCACCACAGCACAGATCGGAACCAACCATACTGCAAATGGCGTCAGTGCAGGCGAGCTTCCTGATGACGTGTTGATCACGAAATGCATTGAGGCTGCACGCTCGCCTTCACTGAGGTCATCCAGTACGGTTGGTCACCAGGAAGCTTCCTGATGACATGTTAATCACGAAATACATTGAGGCTGCGCGCTTGCCTTCACTTCATTTCCGGTGCGGTTGGTTCCAATCTGTGCTGTGGTGTAACGCACGCCGAGACGTGGTAAAACTGCGTTTTCCTTCCCCTGTGATATGCTGTACATGTTGGTGCTAGCTTATTGGCACCTCAGAATGTAAGTGTTCATTTTACTATATTCGACATCTGAATATACAAAAACATATGGCGCTATGTGATTCACTTTGCTTTTTCCGAGCGGTACTGCCACACCAGTATAAGGATACATCAAGGGTTGGTGTCCAAGTGATAGATAATTTCTCTCTGATGCATTACACCTTCTCAATGATCTGAGTATACAAATTCTCTTACACCTAGTCATCTGTTGAGTTTGCATCTCTCCTACACGAGTGACGGTTTCTTTTGGTGCTTGGATTTTCTTCTTCTTTGAGGACTTTCTGACAATTTGTTATGATTGGTATTTTATGTTGTGGTCATTTATTATGCACTGAAATGTATTTACAGGTTATTTGAGTTAGCGCCAATCCTTTTTATATATATTTTAATTGTTTGGTAGGTGATTATTCACTTGAAAAAGGAGCAGCTCCTCTTACTATATATATTGCACTTTATATTGTTTGGTGCCATTTCTTGTTTATTTAAAACCACATGGTATATATAAAACATTGCAGAGTATATGGTGCAGTCAGTGTAGTATATATAATACAGTGGAGAATATATAGTGCAGTCAGTGTAGTATATATAATACAGTGCAGGGTATATTGTACAGTGCAGAGTATATAATAGTGTATTGAAGTGGTTAAAGGGAATTCTATGACAGAATTAAGAAAAAAAACGGTGTGGGGTCCCCCCCAAAATCCATACTAGGCCCTTTAGGTCTGGTATAGATTTACAGGGGAACTCCACGCCAAACTAAAAAAAAAAACTGCGTGGGGTCCCCCCCAAAATCCATACAAGGCCCTTTGGGTCTGGCATAGATTTTAAGGGGAACTCCATGGCAAAATGTAAAAAAAAATTGGTGTGGGGTCCCCCAAAATCCATATCAGACCATTATCCGAGCATGCAGCCTGGCAGGCCAGGAAAGGGAGGGGGTGAGTGAGCACCCCCCCTCCTGAACCATTCCAGGCTGCTTGCCCTCAACGTGGGCAGGGTGCTGAAGGGGACAAGGGCCTCTTCCTGACAACCCTGGCTGGTGGTTGTCGGGATCTGCGGGTGGGGGGGCTTATCAGAATCTGAAAGCCCCCTTTACCAAGGGGGCCCCCCAGATGCCGCCCCCCCCGTGTGAATGGGTAGGGGTACATTGTACCCTTACCCATTCACCAAAAAAAGTGTCAAAGTAAAAACCACAAGAAACAGTTTTTGACAATTCCTTTATTAACCACTTCAATACCAGGCACTCCCCCCCCCCTTCCTGCCCAAGCCAATTTTCAGCTTTCAGCGCTGTCACTTTTTAAATGACAACTGCGCGGTCATGCTACACTGTACCCAAACAAAATTTTTTGCATTTTGTTCCCACAAGCAGAGCTTTCTTTTTGATCACCTCTGCGGGTTTTTTTTTTTTTGCTAAACAAATAAAAAATTACTGAAAACTTTGTTTCTGTTTTTGTAAATAAGTAAGTTTTCTCCTTCACTGACAGGCGCTGATGAGGCTGCATTGACGGGCACCGATGAGGTGGCACTGATGAGGTGGCACTGATGATGGGCACTCATAGGCAGCACTGATATGCAGCACTGATGGGCATTGATACGCTGGACTGATGGGCACTGATAGGCGACACTGATGGGTACTGAAAGGCTGCACTCATGGGCACTTATGGGTGGCACTGATAGGGGCACTGATAGGTGGCACTGATGGACACTGATGGCTGGCACTGATGGACATTTATAGATGGCACTGGTAGGCATCACTGATGGCACTGGCACTGGTAGGCATTGCTGATGGGCACTGATTGGCATCTGTCGGGGCACTGACTCTCATCCCTTGTGGTCCAGGGTGGCATACCTGGTGGCCATCCCTGGTGGTCCAGTGTGGGCATCCGTGGAGGGCTGTGCTCATACTCAATCAGCACAGACCCCCCCCTGTCAGGAGAGCCGCCGATCGGCTCTCCTCTACTCGTGTCTGTCAGACGCAAGTCAGGCAAAGCCGATATGCGGCTTTTCCTGTTTACACTGTTATCAGCCTTGATTGGACACAGCTGATCACGTGGTAAAGAGCCTCCGTCAGACTGACATGCCGCACCACCGATCACCGTGCTGCGCGCCTTCACAGGCGCGCACCGGCTGTTATCCTGAAAGACGTCATATGACATCCAGTCAGGATAATGGAACCACTGCCCGGCCGTAATTCTGCTATAGGCCAGGCGGGAAGTGGTTAAAAAAGAAAAAAAAAGTGTCCCGCAATGTCCATCCATCTTCAATCATGCCACCTAACGGACTCGAAAAATAGAAAAAATTTTAAAAAGCTCTGCCTCCATGGGAGGCCTCCCGGCGACTGCTGTCTTTTGGCTTTACAGCTGTTATATAGGGCGGGGCCACCTGGTGATGTAACTGAGTGACCCCACCCCCTTCTGACTTCATGAGACGTAACGTGATGTCAGAGGGGGCGGGGTAATCCGGTTATGTCAGCAGGTCGCCCCGCCCTTCCCTAAATAAGAGCTGTCAAAGCCAAAAGACAGCAGTCGCTGGGAGGCCTCCCATGGAGGCAAGGTTATTTTGTTTTTTTCTATTTTTCGGGTCCGTCTGGCAGCGTGATTGATGGTGGATGCACATCGCGGGACGCTTTTTTGTTCTTTTTTAATAAATGAATTGTCAAAATCTTGGTGGTCTTGTCATAGCAACCAAGTGTCATTTATCAGCTGGCTTCTGAGGATTATGTGCACGTGTTCTTGTGTGGAGTCTCTCTGCTTTCTAGGATCCTTGCTGAGAGCGGACGGCTCTCGTGCAGTGTATCGGTAGTGGGTGGCTCTCGTGTAGTGTATCGGTAGCGGGCGGGTCTCGTGTAGTTTGTCGGTGGCTGCTCGTGACAGACTGTCAGTTCACTTTATATCCTGCTTGGATTTCTGGACTCAGTAGAGCAACCACAGCCTCTTTGGATTAGCATGTTTTTATCTACAATGTGAGTGTACTACATTTATTTGTCTATATCTTTTTTAATAAATGGTGTCACACTAGGGCCGGTGCGCTCTCTCTTTTACTCTTCTCTTTTCAGCTGGCAGTATTCCCGCTGGTTGATGGCTAAACCTAGATTACACCCTACTGATTTAACAACTACTATTAGGATCTCAACGGTTCCTTTCCATACATATACTCTATTGGCGGATTATTATGGATCTGTTTTGGCTTTTATGTTCATCTTGCCATCAGTTTATTGCGTTCATTGATTTTCTGGACTTCAGCGCTTTTGGTGTTTTTTATTCTTTTTACTTATTTCCCATATTGCATACTGTGTCAAGATGTTTACAAGCAGCAAGCAATGATTGTTAGCAGGAGTGGGCACATAGATCAATTCAGAAAAAAAATATTATAGATGCAAGATTGATTTTGTGAACTTGAAAAATAGAGAAAATTGCTATGATTGCAGCAAGACCCAGTTTCAACCAATTTTAAGTCAATAGGAATTGGGGGTGTTTCTAGGACTATGAAAGACCTGGGGCACCCTCAAGCACCCAAAGGAGGAGCTTGAAGAGGCATGGTTAAATTAAACCTGAGCCTTATTAATACAACAATATTGAAAACTTTCACTGATAAGCTGATCAGTGTATTCTGACAGTAGGGAGGATTCCTGCATCCACCTTGAGTGGAAGGGGGAATTAACTGGCATTTTTTCATTCAGCTGGCTAGCTGAATGAAAAAAAAAAGTGTGCATACCCTGCTTTAGGGTCATGAGTATAAAATGTACAACATATTGTATATGATGCAAGGGGCAGTTGTGCATAGCACACAGAGTGCAAGGGTCAGGAGTAAATAACATAAAAACTGAAGGGGTCAGAAATATGTAACAAAGAATACAGGGGTCAGGTGTAAATGATGCAAAGATTACAGGGGTCATGCATGTCTGTTAGAGACTGTAAGGGTCGGAACAATGTAACACACAGAGTGCAGCTCCCCATTGCACATCTCTGCCCCATTCAATACCCATCTCTTCTCCCTCCAACCCCCCCAGTACACATCTCTTCCCTCTCCAGTACCAGTACATGACTGTGCTCCCGCTGGTACACATCTCTGCCCCTCCAACCCCCAAATACACAAGTAACTCATAAGTTCTTAATGCTGATCATTTTGAATTATTGTTCATTCTGCTAATTATTATTTGTTGTGAATAATAAACTACATTTCTGTTGATGCCTCCCATTATTTCATAAGTATTATTATCTTTGTATTAAAGGAGTTGTAAAGGCAGAAGGTTTTTTTTTTAATCTTAATGCATTCTATGCATTAAGATAAAAAGCCTTCTGTGTGTAGCAGCTCCCCTAGTTCCCCTAATACTTACCTGAGCCCATTCTCTGTCCAGCGTTGTCCACAAATTCCTCGGCTGTCTGTCCCTCCTGATTGGCTGAGACACAGCCATGGTGCCATTGGCTCCCGCGGCTGTCAATCAAAGTCAGTTAGCCAATCAGGGAAGAGAGGGGGCAGGGCTGAACAGCAGCTCCATGTCTAAACGGACACACAGAGCTGCAGCTTGGGTGCCCCCATAGCAAGGTGCTTGCTGTGGGGGCATTCAACAGGAGGGAGGGGCAGGAGCAGCAAAGAGGCACCTGAGAAGAGGAGGATCCAGGCTGCTCTGTGCAATACCAACTGCAAAGAGGTGGTAAGTATAACATGTTTGTTATTAAAAAACAAAACAAAATAGCCTTTGCAATCACTTAAAGGTATTGAATCTTTTATTTTTTAAGGAGACAAATCTTGTTGCTCTTGATTTATTGATGTCTGTGGCACTGATAGGGGGATATTCCACCACTTCCTGTTCTGGTGACAATACTGTTACTTAAAAGTGGGGGAACATCTCTGTAGAGCTCATATGTTACAATATGATTGTACAATCTTTCTACAGTCTTCTTTAGATTTTCCACAACTTTGCAATTTGAGGACCTAACTACACTAGCTTTGTAATTTATTTCTACTGAGACAGACCCTTTTACTAAGTTGTTTGTAGATCTAAGGGATATTGCACAGTCAAATTCTAATGTGTGTGTGGTGAGCTTAACAACGACATAGCAGGAATAAAACACTTAGTAGAATGAGGAAGCTTTGTCAGACATTTATTATTTTTGTCCTTCCTTAAAATTTCCACTCACTTTCTGTACTCGTGACAACATTTTTGCCAGGGCAGACAAGAAATCTTGCCAAAAGGACCACATACCGCAGTGAAAACTTAAAAAGGGTTCTAACTCTTCTCTGCTCTGTGTAAGGAACAAAACAAGTTTTGGCAGATACTTTTCAAGTGGAAAAGAACTCTGTAAACTATACCCAAAATAGGCAGATAAAGGAGGGCAAAACGCTAATCACCAGTATGCCTGGGGTTGCAGCTAATCTATCCATGTTACTGACTCCCATGCCTTGTTCTGCGCCGCATTTCTGTGTGAAGGAAGCCATCTTAGTAGAGGCAGCGTTTTGTTTCCCAGTAAGGAGAAGAGTGAGCAGCCCAGTAGTGTCACCAGTCACCAACCTTCACTTGAAATCTCTTAAAGCAGTATTGAACCCTAAACCAAAAATGTAAAATATTGCAGCGTACCAATCATTAGATATGATGGCTGCATTTGTTTTCTTTTTTTACTAAGCTTTTTCCCCTCTCTGTTTTCACCTGGCCATCTGGCCAGTAACACACTTCTTGTATTAGTCTCAAATAAAAATAGTACCGCGCTACAGTAACCAAAATAATACAGCAATTATCATAATAGCATTATTTGTGAAAAAAATATGCTCAAAGTACTCGATACAGCGAAATTAATACAGCAAAATTAATAAACCCAATATCAGTGCACAAAAAATTATAACTAAATTGAATCAATGCAAAACAATGATTATGTATGAACTAAATCAGTAAAAAAAACAATGAATAGTCCATGCAAAAAAAAAATATAAAAAAGCATAAAAGTGAAATAGTGATGAAAAAATGAAGCCACCCACTGATAGTTGCAATATCAGAGTTCTTCTTGCTTCCAACTGGTGCTCAAAAAAATCAAACAAATCCTCCACTTCTCATTGGTGCTCAAAGTGCAATCAACATGTCACCGCCAAGCAGGCCTGTCACGACAGGACAGGCAAAACAAGCAATTGCTTGGGGCCCCGATCTAGCCTGGGGCCCCAGCCGCGCCACCGGCCGCGGCTTCCTATAAGCTGCAGCCTGTAGTGTGGCCGAGCTCCTCTTCCTTCCTCCTGCAGACTCAAGCGCCGGTGTTCTGACTAGAAAGGAGAGCAGGGGCAGAGTCTGTGTGGGCAGCTGCGGGAGGAGCGTCTTCTCCCCCAGGCAGCAAGACTTGTACAGTGTGGAGTGGAGATCAAGAATAGCTATTCCCCTCTAGCTCCGGCACTCCACAGCCTCTGGCACCCTGTCACAGTGATATAGTGAGAGCGTGGAAAGCCAGCTAGCTTGTGCAGGAGTCGGGCTGTGCTCTGTCTCCACTGTCCTCCTAACCCCTCCCTCACTGCACTGCTTGTCCAATCCAATACTCCGCCTCCCATTTGTGCCCACCCACACTCCAGCCACATGCATGCAATGCACTGTACTGTGCTATGAAGGGAGTTCTGTTTTCAAACAATAGCTGCCACAGCCCTGGGGGAGACCAGCCTGAATGGGAGATCATAATTGGTGAGTGAGACCCCCAGAATAACCCCCTCTCTGTTCCCACCCCTTTGTGCTATGCACCTTCTTCCTCCTCCCCCCTCTTCCTCATCACCTTCTTCTCTCTCTCTCTCCCCCCTAGGCTATGGCCTAGCCTGCCTGTATACCTCCCTAGTCTGTCTGTATACTGTTCTAACCTGTCTATATACCCTCCTAGCCTGCCTATATACCGTCCTAGCTTGTCTGTATACTGTCCTAGCCTGCCTGTTTACCATTCTAGCCTGCCTATATACCGTCCTAGCCTGCCTGTATACCATCCTAACCTGCCTATATACCATCCTAACCTGCCTGTATACCATCCTAACCTGCCTATATACCGTCCTAACCTGCCTGTATACTGTCCTAGCCTGCCTGTATACCGTCCTAGCCTGCCTATATACTGTCCTAGCCTGCCTATATACTATCCTAGCCTGCCTGTATACTGTTCTAGCCTGCCTGTATACCATCCTAGCCTCCTGTATACCATTCTAGCCTGTCTGTATACCGTCCTAGCCTGTCTGTATACCCTCCCTGCCTGTCTGTATACCATCCTAGCCTCTCTGTATACTGTCCTAGCCTGTCTGTATACCGTTCTAGCCTGTCTGTGTACCGTCCTAGCCTGTCTGTATACCATCCTAGCCTGCCTATATACCGTCCTAGCCTGCTAATATACCGTCCTAGCCTGTCTGTATACCGTCCTAGCCTGTCTATATACCGTCCTAGCCTGTCTGTATACTGTCCTAGCCTGTCCGTATACCCTCCTAGCCTGCGTGTATACCATCCTAGCCTGCCTATATACCGTCCTAGTCTGCCTATATACCATCCTAGCCTGCCTGTATAACATCCTAGCCTGCCTGTATACCATCCTAGCCTCCTGTATACCATCCTAGCCTGTCTGTATACCATCCTAGCCTGTCTGTATACCGTCCTAGCCTGCCTGTATACTGTTCTAGCCTACCTGTATACCATCCTAGCCTGTCTATTTACTGTCCTAGCCTGCCTGTATACTGTTCTAGCCTGCCTGTATACCATCCTAGCTTGTCTATTTACCATTCTAGCCTGCCTGTATACCATCCTAGCCTGCCTGTATACCGTCCTAGCCTGTCTGTATACTGTCCTAGCCTGCCTATATACCGTCCTAGCCTGCCTATATACCGTCCTAGCCTGCCTATATACCTTCCTAGCCTGTCTGTATACCGTACTAGCCTGTCTGTATACCGTCCTAGCCTGCCTATATACCATCCTAGCCTGCCTGTATACCGCAGTAGCCTGCCTGTATACCCTCCTAGCCTGTCTGTATGCCGTCCTAGCCTCTCTGTATACCGTCCTAGCCTGTCTGTATACCGTTCTAGCCTGTCTATATACCATCCTAGCCTGTCTGTATACCGTCCCAGCCTGCTTGTATACCGTCCTAGCCTGTCTGTATACTGTCCTAGCCTGCCTATATACTGTCCTAGCCTGTCTGTATACTGTCCTAGCCTGTCTGTATACCATCCTAGCCTGTCTGTTTACCATCCTAGCCTGTCTGTATACCATCCTAGCCTGTCTGTATACCATTCTAGCCTGCCTGTATACTGTTCTAGCCTACCTGTATACCATCCTAGCCTGTCTATTTACTGTCCTAGCCTGCCTGTATACCATCCTAGCTTGTCTATTTACCGCCCTAGCCTGCCTGTATACCATTCTAGCCTGCCTGTATACCGTCCTAGCCTGTCTGTATACTGTCCTAGCCTGCCTATATACCGTCCTAGCCTGCCTATATACCTTCCTAGCCTGTCTGTATACCGTCCTAGTCTGTCTGTATACCGTCCTAGCCTGCCTATATACCGTCCTAGCCTGCCTGTATACCGTCCTAGCCTGCCTGTATACCGTCCTAGCCTGCCTGTATACCGTCCTAGCCTGTCTGTATACTGTCCTAGCCTGTCCGTATACCCTCCTAGCCTGCGTGTATACCATCCTAGCCTGCCTATATACCGTCCTAGTCTGCCTATATACAATCCTAGCCTGCCTGTATAACATCCTAGCCTGCCTGTATACCATCCTAGCCTCCTGTATACCATCCTAGCCTGTCTGTATACCATCCTAGCCTGTCTGTATACCATCCTAGCCTGCCTGTATACTGTTCTAGCCTACCTGTATACCATCCTAGCCTGTCTATTTACTGTCCTAGCCTGCCTGTATACTGTTCTAGCCTGCCTGTATACCATCCTAGCTTGTCTATTTACCATTCTAGCCTGCCTGTATACCATCCTAGCCTGCCTGTATACCGTCCTAGCCTGTCTGTATACTGTCCTAGCCTGCCTATATACCGTCCTAGCCTGCCTATATACCTTCCTAGCGTGTCTGTATACCGTACTAGCCTGTCTGTATACCGTCCTAGCCTGCCTATATACCATCCTAGCCTGCCTGTATACCGCAGTAGCCTGCCTGTATACCCTCCTAGCCTGTCTGTATGCCGTCCTAGCCTCTCTGTATACCGTCCTAGCCTGTCTGTATACCGTTCTAGCCTGTCTATATACCATCCTAGCCTGTCTGTATACCGTCCCAGCCTGCTTGTATACCGTCCTAGCCTGTCTGTATACTGTCCTAGCCTGCCTATATACTGTCCTAGCCTGTCTGTATACTGTCCTAGCCTGTCTGTATACCATCCTAGCCTGTCTGTTTACCATCCTAGCCTGTCTGTATACCATCCTAGCCTGTCTGTATACCATCCTAGCCTGCCTGTATACTGTTCTAGCCTACCTGTATACCATCCTAGCCTGTCTATTTACTGTCCTAGCCTGCCTGTATACCATCCTAGCTTGTCTATTTACCGCCCTAGCCTGCCTGTATACCATTCTAGCCTGCCTGTATACCGTCCTAGCCTGTCTGTATACTGTCCTAGCCTGCCTATATACCGTCCTAGCCTGCCTATATACCTTCCTAGCCTGTCTGTATACCGTCCTAGTCTGTCTGTATACCGTCCTAGCCTGCCTATATACTGTCCTAGCCTGCCTGTATACCGTCCTAGCCTGCCTGTATACCGTCCTAGCCTCTCTGTATACCGTCCTAGCCTCCCTGTATACCATCCTAGCCTGTCTGTATACCATTCTAGCATGTCTGTATACCGTCTTAGCCTGTCTGTATACCGTCCTAGCCTGTCTGTATACCATCCTAGCCTGTCTGTATACCCTCCTAGCCTGTCTGTATACCCTGCTAGCCTGCTGTATACCCTCCTAGCCTGCCTGTATACCATCCTAGCCTGTCTGTATACCATCCTAGCCTGCCTGTATACCATCCTAGCCTGCCTGTATACTGTTCTAGCCTGCCTGTATACCATCCTAGCCTGCCTGTATACCATCCTAGCTTGTCTGTATACCGTCCTAGCCTGCCTGTATACCTGCAAGCCACGGCTGGTATGAGGAAGCAAGCTGGTGCAGCCACTATTTGTCTTCAGGCCAGGTGCAGGTGTGGGCCTGTGGACCACGGCAGAAGAAATAGTGGAGAGGCACCACAAACATCTCCTCCGCCACCTTCACAGTATAAATGGGCAGAGCAAAGGGGGTGGAGTCAGGGGCGGAGCCAATGGGGCAGCAAAATTGGGTTTTGCCTTGGGTGTCAAAAATCCTTGCATCAGCCCTGCCTGCAGTCCGCGCGGTACAGGAGATTCAGTTTCCTGTTCCCGGCCGGACTGACAGGAAGTGCAGACACTGAGTGCTCACTTCCCTTTAGTCCGGCCGGCCGAGAACAGAAAACTGAATCTCCTGCCGCGCGGTACGCAGTAGGGAGGGGGGTTAAAAAGAACACGGGGGAGTAGTAAGGGGGGGGAGGCAGTCATCAAGACCCATTTAGTAATAAAAATATGGTAGCTTGCTGACCATAATAAAAACAATTACCATAGCTTTCTTTCCATTTTCTTTCTTTACCATCCCATTTCCATCTTATTGCTTCTTTTTTTAATCAGGTAATATGTATTAAAGCTTTTTGCACAAATTTACAAAGCAGAAAAAAGACTCTACAGTACACTCTACTGTAGAGTCTTTTCTCTGCTTTGTACATTTTTGCAAAAAGCTTTAATACATATTACCTGATTCAAAAAAGAAGCAATAAGATGGAAATGGGATGGTAAAGAAAGAAAATGGAAAGAAAGCTATGGTAATTTGTTCTGTCTCTGGGACAGCTAGCTAAACCATCTCATCCCAATAACTGTAGATACCATATTTCTGTGATCTCAGTTTTATTAGGACAAGCCAGGTGAAATTTTTAAGTTCTCTAAGGGGTGATGGCGATAGATAGAGAAATACATGTATTGTTTCTTGAATGTCTTCTCACAAAATGGTGGCTGTTTCACTTCCTGCTAAGATTCTATCCAGAATTCCCTGCTTGCTGACAACTTCCTTAGTTACACATACAATAAACAATTAAGAACAGAACTGCAGCAATACCAAAAAGGAATGCTAGATGGAGCCTGCACACCACATATGATTGTCTTAAGTAAATTACACATTTTGCATGTAAATTTAACAACACAGGTACAAATAACCAGTATAAAACATCAGCAAGACATCTGGTGGACAGAACATAATTGTTTCTATGGTAAAACTATGGTAAATCTTTCTTTTTTGCTCTCCTCATTAGATATGAGATATGCATGTGTTTTAAGTATGTTGGATTTAGTTATTGTGCACTTTTTTCATGTATATTTGATTTTATGGTACAGTGGTGTTTTTTTGCAAATGTTCAATTGTTGAAAATGTTCACATTTTATGCACATTATATGCAACAGCAGAATTTGCACTGTAAATTTTTTTTATTTATATAAGGTGTTGGTGAACTTAAACTGTATCGTTATGCTGTGATTCCTGTTTTGCGTGCGTGCGGGGGGGGGGGGGATTGGTGGGGCCTCCATGTCCATTTTGCTTGGGGCCCCCAAATTCCTTCAAACGGCCCTGCCGCCAAGTACTCCCCCTCCAGGAATCTCACCTGAGGGAGTGTGATCTCTGCACTTAAGCCTAGGCTCACATTGACAGTGAGAATGAAATCGTGCAAGTTCAGTTGAACTTGCACAATTTCATTCCCGCATGTCAGTCCCGACTTCGGGGGTGATTTCAAAGACAACTGTGCGAGTTTCTGAGATACTGTACATTCAACGTTCACACAATAAAGTGCAAATTACTTTCCTAAAAGGCTTAAAAAAAGTTCATACAT
Source organism: Aquarana catesbeiana (assembly GCF_042186555.1). Lineage (NCBI taxonomy): Eukaryota > Metazoa > Chordata > Amphibia > Anura > Ranidae > Aquarana > Aquarana catesbeiana. The sequence goes on along the minus strand of NC_133328.1, from coordinate 158,443,013 downwards.
TCTGCATTCTATGTTCTTTACAGATATACTGTATGTTACATGTGTGTGTGTTTCAGTTTGATTTGTAAGCTGAGAAAGAGGCATTTTTTTTCTTTAAGAAAAAAAAAAAAGAAGATGGTTACTTTTGATGCTGCTTTAATAATATTACATTTGTATTCGTGATGGCATTGCGCTGTGTGTAATATACAAATATGTGCCAAAAAATAGCTATGGTGTATATGGAATTACCATGTGATAAGTGACCAAATAAAATCTATGTAACAAAATGTGACATAAAACAAACAAATAAATAAAACGGTATGATAAAGTCCAATGTGTACAACTGAGTATGCAGTGAAAGAAAACCAAACTGAAAAAACAATGATGATCCAGTAATAAAGGTGATTAAGGAAAATATTAAATTCCACTATAACAGTCTAAACGATGTTCCACACAGATAATGAATCCCTCCACTGTGAACAACAAATCAACCGGTGCCTAGCCGATCTTCTAAAGTGGCACCTCTGTGTGCACAAGCCTCTCACCCTACAGCCGTAAGGTTTACAGCATAAAAAGAATTACAGATGATAATCTTCAAACGTCCCTTTGGTCAAATTGAATAAACTTTCCGATCGTAGTCTCAGTGTGTAGGATTTAGATATAAAAGAAAAAACAGCCCATAGCGTGATCCCATATAGGAGGGTTGGGTGTAACAAACATAATAAATGAACGCACTTATTATATATAATAACTGGCAACAATCCACGAGTATCCTTCTGCCCAGACTTAAGTGATGTTGTTTGATGTTCAAATTCCTCCACTAGTATCCTCGATGTAAGGGGGGTTTAGGCACAAAAAAGAAAGATGCCCATAGTGTAATCCCGTTGGGAATAGTTTATTATCACAAGCAGAGTAAAAAATAAACACCCATGTTTTTAAAAACAGCAAAGAGCAGTAATCCATGAGCGCCGAGCTCGTATTTTACAGTCAGTTCCTGGTAAACCTATTGCTCCAATCTCGACGCGTACCGTCACATCACGTGACTTCATCAGGGGATCAGGTATACATTCACATTTTTTCTGTCTAGGATCAGTTAATTAAAAAATCAGTTAATTGCTTGCTGCAGTGTATCCCAGCCCCTTATTTTGACAGCATGGGAGTTACTACTTTTATATTCAATATTACATTTGTAATACTTTACAAATAATATTAATTTGATTTGAAAGCCTGTTTCATGAGACTATTCCTTTTTAAAATAAAACATATTATAGTATTATTATTATTATTATTATAATAATACAAAAACTTTTAAACATATATCAAATACATTTGGAAAATTAAGTTTTACCAACTTAAAAAAATTGATTAAGTTACAAGAAAAAATAAGTTAATATCACTTAAAACGATGTTTCCAGACAAGTTAACGCACTGTAAAAAATATTGGCTGGGTCTACTCAAAAAAATTGAGGCAACTATTTGCATCAGCTTTTTAAGTACTGTCAACTAAATTTATTTTTGTCAGACACATTAGACTTTTCATATTTTCGACTTTGTTGTTTTAAGTAAAGCCAACACAATTTTTCCAGTTTCTAGACCATAGGTTTAAGTAAAGCCAACTAAATTTTTCCAGTTTCTAGACCATAGGTTTAAGTGAAGCCTACTCAATATTTTTAGTTTATAGACCATAGCTTTAGGTTAAGAATACATACATGTCCCTGAACCCTGCAATGTCAGTACAGGATCACCAGAGCCAGTACAGCGAGCAGCTATAGCAATGGGAGCAGATCAGCACCGGAAAGGTCTTCAGCCTTTGCACAGGTACTGAAGAGGAATAGTTAATGAAGTGCATACATGGAGTCTGTGCTAGGTGCATGGCGGGACCCTGTACCGTTACTGGGAGTGAGGTAGCAATCATACCGGTCAGGTGGAGTAGGCATTGGTTCTGCATGTCCCTCCTAAATGCAACAGTGACCGTGGTGGTGTATATTAACATCAAGGGAGCTGACTAGAGTTTAAACATCTGTTCAAGTAAAGGTACACCATGTATAAGGCAGTGGCCCTATCCAAAGAGCCTAGTGTAGCCAAGAAGAACCCACCCCGGGGTAGGCCTCTTATGTGACCCTTGCATGGCTCCCAACAAGAAGGGAAACATGGAGGACGTGACTACCACCCCACTACCCCAGCCTACAAATCGGTAGATTGACTACTATTTAACTGCAGTGGCGACACATGGATTGAAATTCAGCTGGTTGCTGCTGAAACTGACTAATTTTGATCCATCTATTGCCACCTTAAGCTTTCACACTACGCACTTATGGCATTGAAGCTGCATACGCTTCTCTTAAAAATTAGCAGCCCTATGCCTTTCAGTTTACTCCTCTACCCATCTAAAACTTTAGATTCAGGATAACATTACCATTTTTGACAAATCTTAGCCTTACTTTGAGTTCTTAGCCCGTAGGTCCCTCTGTCTAGATGTAAGAGATATATCATACTATTCAATGGGTCTAGCCATCAAATAGAAGTGTGGTACCCACAGACCTATAAAAAAAAAAAACAAAAAAAAAACCAACAAATTTAAACTTGAATCCATACATAGTGTGACGGTATGCGAGGTGATATAGTGGATAATCGCTACATTTCACCTCGCATTCGTTCTGTTGTAAGGGATTGAACCGGAATCCGGCCCGGTTTTTCCAGCCTCTGTGGCAGCCTGGGTTCCAGTCTGGATGTTCTGGTCCACTTGAGCCCACACTCGGGTGGACTTTAAATAACCACGAAGAGAGCTCAACAGGGCTCATGGTTTTGAGACTCAGGAAGGAACCTGAGTGAGAGGAGCTCTGGCTATTGGACTAAAAAGGTTTGCTTTACCGCATGTTTTGTGGGTGATGGGGACCAGCCTTACACTGTTTAGAGAGGAGACTGTTTGTTTAGTTAGCGCCGGACGGCAAGGATTTACTTTACTGTTTTGTTTATTTTTATTTTGCAAACCTCCTGTAAATAAACCTGGCATCCGCCAGATTTTAAAGAAAGTGCCCGTTTGCTGACTGTCACTCAGAAAAGGTGATTCCCACAAGCTAATCTTCCCTACAATAGTTACATAGTTACATAGAAGGCGAGGCTGAAAAAGACACAAGTCCATCAAGTCCAACCTATGTGCGTGATTTTATGTCAGTATTACATTGTACATCCCTGTATGTTGTGGTCGTTCAGGTGCTTATCTAATAGTTTTTTGAAATTATCGATGCTCCCCGCTGAAACCACTGTGGAAGGGAATTCCACATCCTAACCGCTCTTACAGTAAATAACCCTCTACGCAGTTTAGGTTTAAACCGCTTTTCTTCTAATTTTAGTGAATGGCCGCGTGTCTTATTAAATTCCCTTACGCGGAAAAGTTTTATCCCTATTGTGGGGTCACTAGTATGGTATCTCTTCTTCAAAGAGAACAAGCTCAGTGCTCGTAACCTTTCCTCATAACTAATGTCTTCCAGACCCTTTACTAGTTTTGTTGCCCTTCTCTGGACTCTCTCCAGTTCCAACACATCCTTCCTGAGGACTGGTGCCCAGAACTGGACAGCATACTCCAGGTGCGGCCGGGCCAGAGCCTTGTAGAGTGGGAGAATTATCGTTTTATCTCTGGAGTTGATACCCTTTTAATGCATGCCAATATTCTGTTTGCTTTGCTTGCAGCAGCTTGCAATTGCATGCCATTGCTGAGCCTCTCATCTGCTAGGACCCCCAGGTCCTTTTCAATCCTAGAATCTGCCCCAGAGGTTCTCCCCCCAGTGAGTAGATTGCATTCATATTTTTGCCACCCAAATGCATTATTTTACATTTTTCCAAATTAAACCTCATTTGCTATGTAGTTGCCCCAGTTATTGCCCTGCTTAGCTTAGTATCATCCGCAAATACAGAGATTAAACTGTTTATCCCAATCTCCAGTCGTTTATGAATTAATTAAATAGGATTGGTCCCAGGATAGAACCCTGGGGGACCCCACTTTTTCTTACTCTCCTCCGCTATGTGCTTTCCGTGTTCTATCTTAGTTGCCCTGATTGCACCCTTACATTTCTTGTTGCATTCTTTGTAAAGTTGGAATGCTGATAATGATCCCTTAGACTTGTATTTTTGTATTTATTGAAGGCCTTCTCCTTTGCTTTTATATGCATTTTTAAGTTGGAGTTAAGCCACCCAGGACTTTTATTAGCTCTTTTAAATGTATTTCCCATTGGGATGCCCTGGCTAATGCTCTTACTTAATATGCTCTTAAAGCATACCCATTTCTCCTCCGTGTTCTTTGTTCCTAAGATTTTATCCCAATTTGTATCTTCTAGCAAGGCTCATAGTTTAAGGAAGTTGGCTCTTTTGAAATTCAGTGTCTTTGTATTCCCCTTATGTCTCCTATTAGTGTGATTTATACTGAAACTAATTGACCTGTGATCGCTGTTACCTAAATTGCCCCGTATTTCTACATCCGTGATCATATCTGTATTGTTAGTAATCAGTAGGTCTAGTAACACTTTGTTTCTAGTTTCTGAGTTTACCATCTGACCCATGAAATTGTCCTGTAAGACATTTTGGAACTGGGGTGCCTCAGATGAATGCGTGGTTCTTTCCACCCAGTCTAGGAAATAAGAATACCCCCAAAGGTCAATGGCATTTTAACGGCAACGCTAAGATTTAATAAAAACAAGTTTATTGATATAAGCAAAAGTATACAAAAACCAACAATAAATGTAGAAGCCAGAAGAGTTGTACAAAATGTTACACCATTAAAATCAATCATATGAAATGGTGATGATGCTTGTAAAGTCTTCAACACATCCCTAGGCGTTTTGGGACTTGATAAGGCGTCCCTTCGTCAGGGGAAGTTTGTGGAGAAGAATCACACTGTAAAATGACAACAAATTAGAAAAAATGAAAGAATATATCAATGATTCTATATAAACATTATTTTACAGTTGCTATTGTGTCACAGAGTAAACGGCAAAGTGATCACACAAAGGGTGCTACAGTTGCTGCTACAGTTACGCCAGGAAAAACATCACCCCAATGTCCAAACAGAGACTGAGGTGAATGATTGGTCCCCCCTTATCCACACTGGTCCACCCAAGCCGCAGCTGACAGGCAACCTCCTCGTAGTAGCTGTACCCCCAAATGAGATCTAGGGAAAGAAAAATAATACATAATGGGACAAAGCCTTTGTGTATTTAAATCACTAGTACCCCAAAGATTAGGGTGTATAAATCACAACACCTAAAAGATGCACCTCAAAAACCTCCTACCTCAAAGGGGTTAGACGTCACAAAAGGAAGAGGCACCCAAATAGATGTGGGGTATGTACAGAAACTAGTCCTGACTGCTGCACTGCCAATAACTTTTTCCACAGACGGGGAATGCTATAAACAAAGATGAAATAAATGAAAAAATCCATCTGAACAGAAAACTTGCTGAGCAGTGTGATCCTGCAGGTAATCTACAAGTAACTTACTGACGATGGGGGTCCGTCTGGATCATCAAACCGTACCGTCATACGCAAACAACCAAACAACCAAACAACCAAAAATGAAAATAAAAAACAAAGACTGATTTGTAAAAAGTAAGTCGGTGGAATGTCTAATAAATCCTAAAAGAGGGGGAAGGGAACAATATCATGAACTGTATCCTCTAAAGGAGGGGGACAAGGAAGATATAGCCTGGATGAATGAAAAGGGGGGGCCCTGAGCCCCCACTGCACGGCGCCCACCACAGCGCAAAAAGATGACCCTGTGGGGAGCGTCATGCAGAGGGGGCCCACCGACACAGGAAGGCGACCACACATTCGGGCACAGGCCGGGCCGACACCAGGGCCACCCGGTACAGTAACCACCCGATACAGGCCGCCAAGAGAAAGGCCCCCCTGGGATAATAAATACTGAGGGGCCCACCTGCGCCGGGCGGGACCAGGAGGGACCATTATGGATGACATACCGAACGCCGATACTTTTGCTTATATCAATAGTCTTGTTTTTATTAAATGTTAGCGTTGCCGTTAAAATCCCATTGACCTTTGGGGGTATTCTTATTTCCTTATCTCAGGGATGTGGCAACCTTCATGGTCTAGCTGGATGGGTTCCCCCTTTTTTGTTAGATTTCCACCCAGTCTATGTCTGGATAATTAAAATCCCCCATTGTGATGACACTTCCCATCCTTGCCCCTTATCCAAATTGTGATAGGAGGTCCGCCTCCACCTCCTCCCTCTGTTTAGGGGGCCTATAGCATACTCCCAGTATTACTTTCCCCTTAGTTTCATCCCTTTGAAGCTCTACCCATAAGGATGATCCTCCCTTGCTCCCTTATGGATGTCATCTCCCACATTCACTTGTACATCATTTTTGATATACAGGCATACCCCTCCCCCTTTTTTACCCTCTTTATCCTGGCGATATAGGGAATTCCCTTGAATGGTTGCCAGCCAATCATGAGACCTGTTAAACCAAATAATAACCAAATAATAAATATACAAATTCACATTTATGCTCTACGATCAACACCACCTCCAACAAATGTCTTTACAATATTTCTCTTAAGCAATTTTGTCTGCTTTCCTTTTCTCATGTTGCTTTTATATTGAGAACTCAAAAGTTCCTAATACTGAAAATTGTAAAAGCAACTTGTTCATTCTTCTAATTATTATTTGCTGTGAATAATAAAAACTACATTTTTTTTATGCCCCCCTTGTAAGTATTATTATCTTTGTATTAAGGTATTGAATCTTTTATTTTGTAAGGAGACACATCTTTTTACCAAATGCGTTAGGATAATATTTAAATACAATTTGTTCAGATGATTTTTAAAAAATCTTGTACCCTGAAACATTCAGTCACAATGATAAACCAAAAGCATTTCATGTGTTTTAACAAATGCTAAAAACTGATTTCCCAAAATCCAGCAGAGAAATTATACTTGAATGTTCTTACCTATTATATATTAGGCAGCATAATTTGTAATGAAGATAACCCCAAAAGAAGCTGAACTGAATAGTTCTTTTGTAAACCAGGAGCAAATTACATAGATGAAAATGTTCAATGAAAACTCTTTTCACTGAGTACATGTAATCCCTTTATGTTGTAAATTAAATCCATTATAAAGTGATTTCTTTGGGGACATTTTATCTTTTGCCAGACTCACACCAGTATTTTCTGAATAATAACATCTATAACAGTTAGACATTCACTTTAAAGCACAATATTTGGAGATATAAATTTTTTTTTAATCATCCTCAGATGCAGACTTTCTGAGAAAGGAGACAGCTTGAACTACATATTACATTTTATATCTAATGAAATACTATGCTGAAAATAAATTGCTTTAGAAGTAAAAAAGGAAGGATTGTACCTTATGCATCATTATTAACTAAGTAAAATGCGTACTTTTTTATTTATACTTTATGACTACTTCATGCTTATGCTTCGTTACCCTTAAAAAAAAAGAACAAATTAAACCCTGTCACCAAGTTTAAAAATTGCATGTAAAAGTACAGAAAAAGGGAGTACATTAAATGCTTACTTGCGGTGTTTTTCCTTTCCATAAATTATTTTTTATTGCTAAAAAATGTAGCTATTTCAGGGGAGCCCATTTTCGAGTGTAGCCTACTCTTTTGTTGCATATCATAGCCTTCTCTTCTTCTGGCACTGTCCAATTACTGACCTAATGTTTTTTGTAACGATAGGAGGAGTGAAGAGAAATACTACACTTGAGTGAGAGCTCTCAATCTACTGGGGCTGCTGACACCATATCCAAGATGGTGGTGCCCAGACAAAATCTCAGGGCTTTTGGATGTTTAAATAGTGGGGGCTTCTACACTTAATAGTATGCATAAAATAGGTTAAATGCACATATAATCTTATGAAAATATTTCAGATGGTGGTGCGCTGAAGAAAGGTCTATGACAAAGGATGGCAGAATCATACTGGCCAATGACATTAGAATATATTTAAGAGGAAAAGTTGGCAGGATTAGACCCCACCAATTCTTTTGTGTCATTACCCCTCCCCCACAACCATATAGCTTCCTCATCTTGATCGGTGCTTCATCAGTATTGTCATTGCCTTCACCATCACTAGACATCAAGTGAGAGGTTCCACATACTTCCGATGCAGACCATAGTAAAGGATAGTTTATTCCTTACTGGACCTTCAGAGTTGAGTGTGTCAGCCAGCCCTCAAAATCAGATAAATGCTTGAAGTTAATAGGCCATCTGTTAGTTTGAGACCTATGGGAAGGTATCTGAGTCAGGTGACCAAATCTGAGATCATCTGTTGAGGCCTCTTCAGGCAGGCAGACCAGAGAACAAAACAGCTTCAGTCACATACACCCTCTCCAGGCTACTGCCTGGGGGGAAAGGAAAGGTCACCTGTCTCTCCCCAAATATTTATACTATACTCCAACATGTACCAGCGACAAAAAACTTCCTACTGGTTGGCTAAAGGAAACATAAATATTATCATGTACCTGGTGAAGACTGGAATGTTGTGGAGGCCTCCCTTGCACCTCCCGTCCAACACTCCTGGAGATGGAGACAGAGAGTCTGAAGGCAAGGAGTGACATGGGTGCTGGAGTAGCTGGCTGGTGATGTCCACTCTTTAAATGGGTAGAGAATGTAGTTTCAGTCCTCAGAACAGGATGCCAAAGCAAATTGGCACCAAAGCAGGAGACAGAAGCAATACCAGGAGACAAACAGCAGTCAATAACAGCCAGGCAGCGAGGAATCAAATTGGCAGGTAGAGCAGGTCCAGAAGGCCGGTCAGTAGACTAAGAGAAGTCCAGTAAACAGGCGGAGGACAGAGTAATCAGGTGAGCAGAGTAAAGGCAGGAGCAGAAGCAAAGTTCAAAGGCAAGAAGGGTCATACACAAGTAGGCAGGTACAGAGGATCAGGTCTCAGGAACAAGCTGAAGACCATGCAGCAACTGCCCATAATAACAGACCCATTTAAATAGTCCACTGGATGCCTAGTGCACATGAATGTGAGCGGGACAAACTGTAATAGTAAGTCTATCATTGCCCCTTTGCTTAGAAGTATGAGCATGTGTGCAATGCACATGCGCACAATTATGAGCATAAGCTCACGCCGGCTTTCTGGTCCCGGAGACCCTGTTTTCCTTACAAATATACATAATTTAGTATTACTATAGCTCCTCAAACCATTGCCAGAGGTACCAGTGACACCTACTGGCATCAGAGAGAAACCACAGTTTCACTAAGGTTAAGAGAAAACAAAATAAACAAGTAACCTATAGATCATTCTGGGCTTTTTTTAGATTGAATATAGATACAGGAACAATGGACACAATCCTTTGAGAGTATTGTATGTCCTCTATAGAGAAATGCACGAAGAACACAGAAAAGTGATCAGGATGCATGGTATATTTCCCTGCCACTCCCACCATATTATCTTATGGTACCATGATGACTTTCACGGATGTAGCATTGGGAATGCTAGGGAGTTGCCAGATCTTGATTTTGCTCTTTTATGTAATATATGGAGCTTTTGGCATGTGGTGTTTTTATAAATGCAGTTTAAAGCTTCCAGATGATGGAATAGAGATAATACATGAGTATGTGATGTTTAAATAAAATATAGTGTGTACCTTTAATAAATCATTAAGGAAACTAATGTTGTAGCAAGGACACTTCAACCATGTTGCAGCTATATGACTTGTAGTCATATATTAATAAAATAGATTAAACAGGTTATTAATATCAGCTTGTTTTCAGAAATTAGTGGAGCATTATATGCAATAAGTCAATCTAATGACTATCTGCCTGGAGCCCATAATTAATCTCAAGCAGGGATTTGGTATGTTCAAGATTTTTTTATTATCAGTGTCCTTGCAAACAATGATACATGAAAGGGGCTTTTCACTTTAATCACAAATTGAATTTCTGCTTTCAATTCTACATTTAGAAGATAAACTAACAAATAAAAAAATAGTTAAAGATAAAAACAAAACACCATCCAGCCTACCAATTTAACACCAGGATTGTGATTTATTATTATTATTATTATTATTATTATATAGGATTTATATAGCGCCAACAGTTTACACAGTGCTTTACAATATAAAAGGGAGACAATACAGTTATAATACAATAAAATACAAGAGGATTAAGAGGGCTCTGCTCAGAAGAGCTTACAATCTAACAGGGTGTGGCAGGTGGTACAAAAGGTTGTAACTGTGGGGAATGAGCTGATGGAAGTAGTAAAAGTTTAGTTGGAGACGTGATAGGCTTTCCTGAAGAGATGAGTTTTCAGGGATCACTTGAAGGTAGCAAGAGTAGGGGATAGCCAGACAGGTTGAGGTAGCGAGTTCCAGAGGATGGGAGAGGCTGAGGCTCTGGAGAAATCCTGGAGATGAGCATTGGGAGGAGGAGACAAGAGAGCTTGAGAGTAGGAGGTCTTGAAAAGAGCGGAGAGGACAACTTGGATGATATTTGGAGACAAGATTGGTGATTTAGCTCGGGGCAGAGTTGTGAATGGCTTTGTATGTTGTGGTTGATAAACAACAACATAAACACAGCCTTGAAAACCCGAAGAGAAAATCTCCTCCAATACACAGAGAAAAAAACAAATAACCGAGTACCTCTAGTCACCACATACAACCCAGCACTTGAAGGGATCAAAAAGATAATTAAAGATTTACAACCCATTATAACAGAGGATGAAACTCTGAAAGGAATATTCCAACAACCCCCATTATTGGCTTTCAGACAACCACCCAACCTCAGACACAAACTAATCAGCAGGAAACTTCACTCTGATTATGAAGTCACAAATAATGGTAGCAAACCCTGCAATAAAAAACGCTGCAAACTATGCAACCAGATAAATCTATCCAAAAGTGTTACACACACAAATGGGACCTTCAATATCATGGGATCTTACAGCTGTACCTCAAGTAATGTTGTGTACCTCATCCAATGCAAAAGGTGCAGCAAAGGATCTTATGTTGGTGAAACAGGACAGAAGTTGCAAGCGAGGATGAATTTGCACAGACATACCATCAAAGAACATAAAGAAGACAGTTTATGCACACCTGTGGGACATCATTTCTCACAATCGGACCACACCATAGAAGACCTCAATGTCTTAGTTCTTAAAGGGAATTTCAGAACTATCCAGGAAAGGAAAACGTTTGAACTAAGAATGATACTTCTTTTTGACATGAAGAATAATGGCCTGAATTTAGATATTGGTTTCCTTACACATTATGCTAAAGTTTTACGACCGCTCTGTGATTAGTATCCCCCCCCCTTGCATTCCCCCCTAGCTCTCCCTCTGTCTTATCTCACTAACTCTGCTGCTATCTTTATTACCATTGATTTGTATGTGTTTGGTTTTCTCTTCTTTTTTTTTTTTTTCTTCTTTTTCTTTAACATTCTGCTTAAAAATTTGTGAATCAGTACTGCTTGGACCTTGAAGAAGGGGACATACCCCGAAAGCTTGTCCTGAAAAATTGTATGTTAGTGCAAATAAAAAAAGTATCACGGACAGTACTCAATTTTCTCTGTCACAATTGCACTAATACGGCTACAACAAATCAAGTATGTTGTGGTTAGTATTTTGAATTTAATTCGCTGGGTGATTGGAAGCCAGTGTAGAGATTGGAGGAGAGGGTTGGCAAACACAGAGCGGTTGGTGTATAAGTCTGGCAGCAGCATTCATGATAGACTGAAGAGGGGATAGCCTATGGAGAGGCATGCCAATGAGAAGGGAGTTGCAATATTCAAGGCGAGAGATAACAGAGTGAATGAGGAGCTTGGTGGTTTCATTTTTTAAAAAGGGGCGAATTTTAGAGATGTTACAGAGGTGAATTCTACAAACTTTTGTCAACGATTGGACTTGAGGCTGAAATGACAAATCAGAGTCTATGATTACACCTAGTACCCTGGCGTGAGGGGATGGACTGATAGTTGCATTGTTGATTTTGATAGAAAAGTCATGGAGGGGACATGGGCGGGGGGGATATTAATAGCTCAGTTTTATAGAGATTTAATTTAAGGAAGTGGTGCAACATCCATGCTAATGTCAGTAAGTTAGTAATGCGAGAGGAGACTGAAGGAGTGAGGTGAGGAGTAGACAGATAGATTTGGGTGTCTTTTTCGTATAAGTGATATTGGCAGCTGTGGGCAGTTATCAAGTGACCAAGGGAGGAGGTGTAGATAGAGAAGAGAAGGGGTCCAAGAACAGAGCCTTGGGGGACACCCACAGAAAGGGACAATGGAGAGGAGGAGACAGAGTTGTAGGTGACACTGAAGGAGAGCTGTGATAGATAGGCAGAGAACCAGGATAGAGCAGAATCTCAGAGGCCAAGGGAATGTAGTTTATTGAGAAGGAGCGGGTGGTCAACAGTATCAAAGGCCGCAGAGAGGTAGTAGGAGTATGGAGTACTGGCTGTTGGTTTTAGCAGTTAGTAAATCATTAGCGAGTTTTAGTAATGCAGTTTCCGCGGAGTGCTGCGAGCGAAAGCCAGACAGTAAGGGGTCAAGAAGGTTATTTTCACTGAGGTGGGAGCTAAGACCGTTGTAGACTAAGCATCTACGAAGTTTAGAGGTAAATGGGAGCAATGAGATGGGTCTTAAGTTGTTCAGGTTGGTGGGGTCTAGTGAGGGCTTTTTAAGTATGGTAGTGATCTGCGCATGTTTTAGAGGGGAGGGGAAGGAGCCCCTAGAGAGGGAGAGATTGAAGATAGGATAGAAGAGGGTGACCATAGTAGTTGTGAGGCAACAGGATCCAAGGGACAATTGGTTCAGGTGGACATCTGAAAAAAGTTTTGTAACCTCTTCAGTAGTAGCCAATTCAAAAGAGGAGAGTGTTGAATGTGCTGTTAGGCAAGGTATGTTGGGTGGGGAAGATGTACGCACAGTGGAGGTGTCCTCACAAATGGCATCAATCTTGTCTTTGAAGTGATTGGCAATCTCTTGGGCAGTGAGTGAGTTAGTGGGTAGAGGGGATGGGGGACAAAGCAGAGAGTTAAAGGTTGAGAAGAGCTGACGGGGACTGGATGACAAGGTATTAAAAAGAGAGACAAAGTAGGCTTGTTTGGCAGCATGGAGGCATGAATTGTATTTTAGAAGGGCAGATTTATATAGGGTGAAGTCTTGCAGGCATTTGGTTTTGAGCCAAAGTCGCTCAAGAGCACGGCAATGTCTCTTGAGATTTCTAGTGTTGTCAGTTTGCCAGGGTTGTACCGGTTGGGGCCTGATATTGTGAGTGGTTAGAGGAGCAAGTGCATTTAGTGATGATGAGTGAACTGTTGTAGACAGAGGTGTCCAGGTCAGGACAGGACAGGCGAGAGATTATGTCATATAGGTGGTCAGTAGCAGAATAGAGAAGAGAAGGTTTAAAGTGGCGAAGGTTCCTACAAGTAATTTTTTGCTGCTTGGAGGGATGGGTGGTTGGAGGCAAGGATACAGTGAAACTAATCAAGTTGTGATCAGAGAGAGGAAAGGGGGTGTTGGTGAGGTTGCCAGGGTTACAGGGATGGGAGAATAAAGGGCAAGGGTATTACCATTGAGTGAGTGGAAGTACGTGTCTATTGGGTTAGGTCAAAATATGAGGTTAAGTTGAGAAGTTTAGCTGTAGTTGGGCTGTTAACATTGACAGGAATGTTGAACTCACCAAGAATGATAGTGGGTATTTCAGAGGAGAGAAAGTAGGGTAGCCAGGCAGCAAAGTCATCAATAAAGTGTGATACCGGTCCAGGAGGCCAATAAATTGCTGCAATCCTGAGAAATGGGAGAAAACAGACAAATACAGTGCATCTCAAAAGAAGAGAGGGATAGAAGAGGGAGGGATAGGAAGGACTTGGAAGGTGCTTTGTGGGGATAGAAGGAATCCAAGGGCCTGGTATGCTCCTGGAGGGAGAACCCATGCCGGTTTTTTATTTAAAATTTGGCGTGGAGTTCCCCCTCAAGCTTCATACCACACAGTGCTTGGTATTGGCGGGGATCCAAGTCAGATCCCTGTTCATTGAAAGTCGGACATATGTGGGCTTCAAGTCACAGGGCAAAGTTGGATCCAAAGTAGGGCGGCCGCGTGTCGCACCAGTGTGAACTGAGAATCAATCACCAGTAATGTTGCTATTGCAGTGTGGTTGTTATAGAGCTAGCATTAAATGTAGAAGTTTAAAGATATGGCAGCAGAAGACATTTACCAAAAATGATACAGCAATATCAGTTCAGTAAAGTGTATAGATGGATAGAAGACATTTACCAAAAATGATACAGCAATGTCAGTTCAGTAGAGTGTACAGATGGATAGAAGACATTTACCAAAAATGATACAGCAATGTCAGTTCGGTAGAGTGCACAGATGGATAGAAGAAATTTACCTGTAAAAAAACAAAGAAGACATGATCAGAATTGATAACTGCGGTGGTGAAACTGCACATCACTCGTGACCGAGCCACTCAGGAAAGAGCCATGGTGTCTGCGCCACCCCATAGACTGCTTTAAATTTATTGGGAGAGTGAGCAGGCATGCTTTTTTCAATTGGTCATTATAGGGTCCGATTTGAGACACCTGAATATGGGAGAGGAGATGGCCAATACCAGAACAGCAACAGACACAGGCTAGGGTTGTAAAGCTAATTACCTCTCTTGATCACTCAAGGTAAATGGGGTTGGGAATCAATCACCAGTAATGTTGCTATTGCAGTGTGATTCTTATAGAGCTAGCATTAAATATAGAAGTTTAAAGATATGACAGCAGAAGACATTTATCAAAAATGATACAGCAATGTCAGCTCAGTAGACTGTACAGATGGATAGAAGCCATTTACCAAAAATGATACAGCAATGTCAGTTCAGTAGAGTGTACAGATGGATAGAAGACATTTACCTGTAAAAAAGCAGAGAAGACATGATCAGAATTGATAACTGCGGCGGTGAAACTGCGCATCACTCGTGACAGAGCCACTCAGGAAAGAGCCATGGTGTCTGCACCTTGCCCCTTCTACCATGGGAAGAATCCATATTGATAAATGGCAGGATTTCACATTTTTTGACAGAATTTGAAGGACAAGTTTCTGCTCCTCTGATAAAGAAACCAGATACATAGTTCCTGATCTAGGCATTGAAGCAAGCGTTACATTATCACAAGCCATCACTGTTTGCCAAAGAGCTATGCAAGCTGACACTCCAAGTCCAAGAGTTGTCCCTGCATCTCCTTCATCAAGATCTGGTCCAATAACCTGACTCATCAGATTCTGAGCCTAAGGTTCACATACTTGTTTTTCTGGGGACAACCATCTGTTTTCTTATATTTTTCATAGTTGTAAACTATACTTTCAGTTCAGGCCTCACTCTTCTGGCTCTGAGAATCAGTGAGTAGGAATTATTGTTTTCCTTTCACAAGAGGATCCCCAGTCCTGGGCATTCAAACTACCTGAAGCATTAAATTCAGTGCTTTATCAAATGAGCCAGTCAATGGACGCTTATAAAGTGAAAAGTCAGCAATGACAGCATCCATGTTTCTCTTATCAAATGTTTATTTTAAAGACTAAATTCAGTAAAAAAATTTATTTTTGCATACAGTGGGGAAGGCATAGACTCCCAGTCCTGTTTTTTATCTGGACTTTCCTTTCCTCCTCTCACAGGCTGTCACAGGGAAAGGGAGTGAAATTAAATCCCCCTACTCCCAAGTCTATTCAAAACAAAAATAAATTGTTTGAGTTAAAGTGTTACTAAGAACAGAAACAAAAAAGAGGAAACAAGTACTTTAAAGGTTGTCACTAGGATCCCAAATAGGAAAAAAAATGGTCTCATATTATAGTAAAAATAAATAATTTATTTGAATCACATAAAAACACACATGATGCAAAGAGAAAAACATGAACATATCCAAAAGGTACACAGTATCATGAATGAGAATAAGTTGTGGAGCTGTGACAAAGAAATCCCAAGGATGGCCAATGGATTGTTTACAAGGTAGTCTAGAAGATCCCTTCTGGCTAGAGGCCATTAATATGAAATTACAATGTCAGCGCCAATGGATCGCTAAGCATTTTGCCTTTAGCTTCTTCAGGAGATCCTATTAATTAAAGCGGGGGTCCACCTATCTATCGTTTTTTTTTTTTTTAGTTCATTCACAAACTTTTCTTCTCAGCATTACATACTCACATATTGTGTGTAATATGTCCGCCTGTGTCAGATTTCGTCGGAAAGAATAACTTATATTATTCACTGCAGGCGGTTTCCATCTTCATTGTGGGCATTTGAAGCCCACAAGCATTTATTTCCTGGATGTGGTGAATGCTGTGCTCCCAGCATTCACCGCTCGTTCCCGCACATGCTCAGTGGCATCCTGGGAAGCATGAGACTAGCTCCCAGGAGTCTGGGAGAGGCTAGAAACACGCCTACTCCCACGGGAGGAGAACCAGGAAGTGCAAAGAAGAATAGAAAAATAAAAGGTAATTACGGCGATTTAAATTTTTTTAAATGGCATGTCAGCATCTAGGCAAGGAAGAGAATACATACAGAGATTGTTCAAAATTTGGGTGGAACCCCGCTTTAAGTTCATCTAGCATGATATTTATACATGAACTTAATAGTGATTACAATATATTTCTTAGTACCAATAGGATCTCCTGATGAAGTTAAAGGCGAAACGCGTAGTGATCCATTGGCGCTGACATTGTAATTTCATATAAATAACCTCTAGCCAGAAGGGATCCTCTAGGACTAGCTTGTAAACAATCCATTGACCATCCATGCGATTTCCTTGTCACAGATCCACACCTTTTTCTCGTTCATGAGACAGTGCACCTTTTGGATATGTTCATGTTTTTCTCTTTGTATCACATGTGTTATGAGACCATTTTTCCTATTTGGGATCCTAGTGGGAACATTTAAAGTCCTTTTTTCCTCTTTTTCTCTTTTTTTGTTTCTGTTCAAATTACCATTGGATGTGGTGCCATGCCCTGCAATGTATGTCTCAAACTCCTTCTGCATTAAAATGTTACTAAATTCAGGACACTGCATTCACTATATCTGGTCTCCCACAGTACATAGAACATGGAAATGCAATTATTTTAGTAAATATAAACTGCTAAATACCTTTTCTTGTCAGTAGTATGTAGCAGTCTTGTGACTTCTATCAGTGTCTGGTTAAAGCTTGTAGGTGGAGTTTTTATTCTGCTCTGACTGTCCTATGGTGCTGCATGACCCCTCACCCTCTGCCTGGACAGTGTTGATTGGCCCTGTGCTGATCACATGCACCCCCCCCAAAAAAAAACTCTTGCTCACCAAACTGAGCATGTGCAGAGTACCACTAAGGTTCTGCACTATCAGCAGATGGATTGGGGACAATAAAAGAAGAAGACAGGATCAAACAGCCTTTTTACACAATGCGCAGGATGCACACCCCTTAGGTTCCACAGCATGCTTTACTTCACATACAGACTGGTTTTACTGTTGTGGGTTCAGTAACACTTTAAGCTTTTAAAAGCATGTAAAGCAAAACGTCCACTGGCACTGAAAATACGATATCTCACAAAAGTGAGTACACCCCTCACATTTTTGTAAATATTTTATTCTATCTTTTCATGTGACAACACTGAAGAAATTACACTTATCTACAATGTAAAGTAGTGAGTGTACAGCTTGTATAACAGTGTAAATTTGCTGTCCCCTCAAAATAACTTAACACAGAGCCATTAATGTCTAAACCGCTGGCAACAAAAGTGAGTACACCCCTAAGTGAAAATATCCAAATTGGGCCCATTTAGCCATTTTTCCTCCCCGATGTCATGTGACTCGTTAGTGTTACAAGGTCTCAGGTGTGAATGGGGAGCAGCTGTAATAAATTTGGTGTTATCGCTCTCACTCTCTCATACTGGTCACTGGAAGTTCAACATGGCACCTCATGGCAAAGAACTCTCTGAGGATCTTAAAAAAAGAATTATTGCTCTACATAAGGATGACCTAGGCTATAAGAAGATTGCCAAGGCCCTGAAACTGAGCTGCAGCACGGTGGCCAAGACCATACAGCGGTTTAACAGGACAGGTTCCACTCAGAACAGGCCTCACCATGGTCGATCAAAGAAGTTGAGTGCATGTGCTCAGCATCATATCCAGAGGTTGTCTTTGAGAAATAGACATATGAGTGCTGCCAGCATTGCTGCAGAGGTTGAAGGGGTGGGGGGTCAGCCTGTCAGTGCTCAGACCATACGCCGCACACTGCATCAAATTGGTCTGCATGGCTGTCGTCCCAGAAGAAAGCCTCTTCTAAAGATGATGCACAAGAAAGCCCGAAAACAGTTTGCTGAAGACAAGCAGACATGGATTATTGGAACCATGTCCTGTGGTCTGATGAGACCAAGATAAATTTATTTGGTTCAGATGGTGTCAAGCGTGTGTGGTGGCAACCAGGTGAGGAGTACAAAGACAAGTGTGTCTTGCCTACATTCAAGCATGGTGGTGGGAGTGTCACAGTCTGGGGCTGCATGAGTGCTGCCGGCCCTGGGGAGCTACAGTTCATTGAAGGAACCATGAATGCTAACATGTACTGTGACATACTGAAGCAGAGCATGATCCCCTCCCTTTGGAGACTGGGCCATGATCCCCTTCCTTTGCAGGGCAGTATTCCAACATGACAACGACCCCAACACACATCTCCAAGATGACCACTGCCTTGTTAAAGAAGTTGAGGGTAAAGGTGATGGACTGGCCAAGCATGTCTCCAGACCTAAGCCCTATTGAGCATCTGCGGGCCATCCTCAAACAGAAGGTAGAGGAGAGCAAGGTCTCTAACATCCAGCAGCTCCGTGATGTCGTCATGGAAGAGTGGAAGAGGACTCCAGTGGAAACCTGTGAAGCTCTGGTGAACTCCATGCCCAAGAGGGTTAAGTCAGTGCTGGAAAATAATGGTGGTCACACAAAATATTTACACTTTGGGCCCAATTTGAACATTTTCACTCACTTTTGTTTCCAGCGGCTTAGACATTAATGGCAGTGTGAGTTATTTTGAGGGGACAGCAAATTTACACTGTTATACAAGCTGTACACTCACTACTTTACATTGCAGCAAAGTGTCATTTCTTCAGTGTTGTCACATGAAAAGATCTAATAAAATATTTACAAAAAAGTGAGAGGTGTGCTCACTTTTGTGAGATACTGTATATTTACAATCACTAGAACAGGAATATAAGAATTATTTTCCAATAGAAAACTTGTTCCTGTTACATCTGTGTAAGGTGATATTTTCTTTAGCTTGGAGAGATTTGAATTTTCACTCACTTCTTGTTGCATCCAAAGGGCAGGAAAGAAAGAAGCAAATTCAAATATCTTCAATGTGACACAGGTGGGAAAAAATTATGCGGTTTTAACCATTCCCCACTCTATATCTAAAATTATAAAAAGGATTTTAGAAATAGATACACTTTAGGAATCAATTTCCATCTAATTAACACCCCATTTGATAACAGAATTGGAGCCTAGGGTAGATGTATAAGGATTGAAATAGTGAAATATGACTATTTTCGAAAAATATTTACACTTAAAATACTGGATAGCACATAGGTATCTCTTCAAATACTGAAAAGGACATACATGAATTTCCATATGACGTAGCATAACCGTATATAATATGGTGAGAAGGGACCAATGAATACAGATAAACCCCAACTGAATCAGTGTGCAGCACAGTATAGCATCTTAAAAAGAAGATATTCACAAATCTCATTACTTTACATATCCCAAAAATAAGAGGACTTTCCATTCATGACAGTGGCAGAACTATGCAAAACATTATTTTTTCCCCAACAGTTGAACGTACATCTAGAACTGCTGGTGTATAGTGCAAATATAGCCTTATGTTATTTGTTACAGCCTATATTTGCACTGTACATAATTGTTTCTGGATGTGCATTTGGCTGTTGGGGCATAAAAGAATGATTTGCATGGCTACGCCCACAGTCTTAAAATGAGGAATACCTTACTGTACTACATTGGAAATTAGTAAAAATTTTGCATTCCCACCTCGTTGTCTTTAGTCATCCCACTGTATCAACATTTTTACTTTTTTCTGCTTTCCAGGTTCACTGTTTTGCTCCTTACAGACCCACAGATACTAAACATCAAAACTGAAGAGATATGAATTATCCATCCATGTTCCTATAAACAGTATTGTGATCACAGAACAGTAAACAGAGTGTTTAAAAAGTAGTAAAATTTTTGTGTGTGCAAGCACTAAACCTAAACTGCATGGATATCAGACAAGAATTATTTATAGCACCACTAGGCTGTCAAGATATCACAGGCAGTAGCTTAATGTTAGTGGAAAGCTATCATTATTAGGTCCATCCTGGGGTCTCAAACTGACAGCAGCTGTAAGCTATATCCTGTGATATTTAACTCCTTTTTTCTGTACTTTATTCACACAAAATATAACACATTTGTTGTAAAGAATTTCTATTTTTAACTGAAGCTATGCAGAAAACAAGCAACATCGGTGGCTATATAACAAATATTTCACTCTCTCTAGTTATAGAGATAGTTTACTAAAGATATACGATACATCGCACTAGCAAACTCGGAGCTGATTTTTTACACTGGAGAAAACTTGGAGTTGTTGTCATTGGCAACTAGTAAGGCTCCTTCTCTCATTTTTACAAATATAATTTTAATCCTGATGGCTTGCTAAAGTCAAAGGGTCTCCCTGTGCTCCAGTTTTAAATAATAGCTCTAATTCAAATGGACAGTTTATTTTTCATCCAAATGTTTCTTGAAATGTATACAGATTTTGCTAACCTGGTCTGCCTATGGATAATCTCAGTGTAAGATTTACCTAAACCCAGGATTTCTACAACACAACTTAAAGTGTTTGTTACCCTAAAAAAAATAATTTAAAAAATGGATCTTGTTCCCCTAAAGCATGTTACACAGCACAGTGCTTGTGCTGTGTAATTTGGCCCCTTGTATCACCTAAAAAACCTGGCTGATCCTGCCTGGTTCTACCCTCCCCCCTGTAAACTAACTACAATATATCATAGCTGCTGAGCCCAGACACCGTTGTCAGTTTGCGTGCCTCGTTCATTCGCAGCCCTACTCTGTCCTTCTCTGTCCTTACATCACAGCATCTCTCAGCGCTCACGTGACTCTTTGGCTCTCTCTACTCTCTCTTCCTCAGTGGGAGTTCTCAGCCCCTCCCACTATAGCTGTCAGCCAGGGAGAGGAAAGAGTCAAGGAGTCACGTGAGTGCCGGGAGACGCTCTGATATAAGCTATAATCTGCATTTTTTTTATATAGATCAGACACTGGGACACATATTGTTATATAACAGAGAGGGATGGCATGAATAGATTATAGTGGCTTAACAACCACTTTAACCACTTTAGCCCCCCCGGAAGAAGTCGTGCGACATTGTACTCAAACAAAATTTACGTCCTTTTTTTCCCAAAAATAGAGCTTTCTTTTGGTGGTATTTGATCACCTCTGCGGTTTTTATTTTTTGTGCTATAAACAAAAGAAGAGCGACAAATTTGAAAAAACACAATATTTTTTACTTTTTGCTATAATAAATATCCCCCCCCAAAAAATTCTTCATCAGTTTAGGCCAATATGTATTCTTCTTCATATTTTTGGTAAAAAAAATCACAATAAGCGTATATTGAGTGGTTTGCGCAAAAGCTATAGCTATAATTTTTTTTTTTACTAGTAATGGAGGGGATCAGCAATTTTTATCGAGATTGCGAAATTGCAGCGGACAGATCGGACACTTTTTACACTTTTTTTGGACCATTGACATTTATACATCGATCAGAGCTAAAAATAGCTACTGATTATTGTATAAATGTCACTGGCAGCGAAGGGGTCAACAGTAGGGGCCGATCAAGGGGTTAAGTGTGTGTTCCCAGCGTGTGTTCTAACTGTGAAGGGATGGGACCGACTAGGCGAGGAGTCAGATCATTGTTCCTACTTAGTAGGAACAGACGATCTGTTTCTCCTCCCCTGTGTGAACAGGGATTTGTGTGCTTACACACACAAATCCCCGTTCCTGCTCTTGTGCCCGCGATCGCGGGTGGCCGGCGGCGTTCGCACATCGGGTCCCCCGCCGTGCAGCGGGCATGCCTGCCATGGCTCTTAATGGAGCCGCCTTATATATATGGCGATTCGCGCAGTATATATATATATACAGGAGCCAGTCGGGAAGCAGTTAAGTAAACATGTAGTTAAGGGGCTCTTATCTACTAAAGAATATGTACATAAGCTGTCTCATCAATGTGCCAGCAAAAATTTCAAACATCTCAATTGTATTGTTATGGTATTTACTATGAACACAGAACTGTTATAGTATATGGGTAAATCTCTTGTGGTTTGTTAGAAACGTGCCCTTCAGTGCCCTATTGTATACTAGTAAATTGTTGTGTAGTTAAAATAAAATAAATATTTCTACTTTGCATTCTTATTTTATTCAGACATGTAGAATATACTGATATAATTGAAGTTCATAAGAAAAAAAACATTTAATGTAAAAAGAGCTATACCAGACCTGGGCAAATTGCAGTCCCAGTGCCAGTTCAAGTCCTTTGGCTGTCCCTAACTGGCCCTCGATGCCTCCACTGTCAGCATGCCTCTCTGAGCCTGTCAGCTTCCTCACTGAGATGCCTGTGCGGAGAGAGCCTGAGGATCTGATCGGTACATCAGGGAGACTTGGTTCTGGTGGGAGAGCTTTGCCTATGAGACATTCCGGCACTCTCCTGTCACTCTGCTACCCAGCCAAGTTATTTCTGTGTTAGTGCCTGCATGCTGCAAACCTCGGGATCAGTTCTTCATTCCAGGTCAGGGTCTGCAGAAATCCCAGCTGTGCCGATCTCAGGTTCTCTTTCCAGTCAGTGTTTTTCAGAGGGCATTTGACAGGCAGTGATGAGGTGTTATATCATCTCCTAACTGTCTCAGTTAACCCTATAATGCTGCACCTCTGCATTGCAATTGTGCGCATTGCATGTATTTGCAGCACAGCCCAGTAGAATTCAATTGATGAGTTTGTCAAGTGGTGCAGCTTGTAAAACTTTGCAGCCCAAGTTAAAAATGTAGCAGCCAAGGCATGTGAACAGCCCATCCTGCTGATATTTAACAGTGCGGGTGGGTGGCAGAAGGACAGTAAAACTGAGGCTCAGCTACTCGTTTTTACCAGCCCCTAACCACCCATCTGAAAGAGACTTAGTTCATGAGCAGTTTTACCTACTATTCCTAGGGCCAGGTGTTTGTTTTCTATATGTTTACATACTTATGGACATTCTCAGGTCCAAAATTAATATTGAACAGAATTAAGTTTGACTGTTTCCCATGCGGCCCCTGGGGAAAGTTAAAGTAGTTGTAAAGTTTTTTTTTTTATCTTGATACATTCTATGCATTAAGATAAAAAAATCTTCTGCATGCAGCAGCCGCCCCAGCACCCCCTAATACTTACCTGAGCCCCATCTCTCTCCAGCAATGTTCATTTATTTCCTCAGCTGTCCGAGACTCTCCTCCTGAGACACAGCAGCAGCGCCATTGGTTCTCGCTGCTGTTAATCAAAGTCAGTTAGCCAATCAGGAGAGAAAGAGGGGGCAGGGTAGAAGCGGGGCTCCGTGTCTGAAAGGACACAATGAGCTGTGACTCGGCCCGGGTGCCCTCATAGCAAGCTGTTTGCTGTGGGAGCACTCAACAGGAGGGAGGGGCCAGGAGTGCTGAAGAGGGGCCCGAAAAGAGGAGGATCTGGACTTCTCTGTGCAAAACCAAATGTACAGGGCAGGTAAGTAGAACATGTTTGTTATTTTTATAGAAAAAAAACGAGACTTTACAATCACTTTAATTGCCCATCCCTGGTGTGTACTTTGTGGGAATCTGCAAAAAGGGACTGTAGCATATGCATTGAACATGCGCACTTTAGTAGATCAGAGAAGGGATTGCTCTAGCTTAAAAGTCTATATGCTTTTAAAAACTGGGAATTGTTCTATTTTTAATTATAGTGTTTTATTCCTGCTTTGGTGCATTTCCTTAGAGAAGAACTCAGTTTATTAATTATTGAGACTTTTACAAATGGTGAACATGTTAGATGCGGCATGTAGTATTTTTTCTTTTCCTGATACAAAGCTATATATCCAATTACACATTATTTCATTGCATGGTGAATGCAAGATAGCCCTATTTATATTATCTGAAATAAAAATATAGATTGAAGTGGCCCCAAAAGCAAAATGCACCATGGGTGTATTATAAGTGTGTGTGGCATATGCAGTGCCTTGAAAAAGTATTCATGACCTTCGAAATTTTCGACATTTGTCATGTTAACAAGTGTCATGTCAACCAAAAACCTAAATGTATTTTATTGGGATTTTATGTGATAGACCAACACAAAGAGGCACATAATTGTGAAGTGGAAGGAAAATGATAAATGGTCATGCTCTCGACAAATCTGGCCTTTTTTTGGAAGAGTGGCAAGAAGAAAGCCATTGTTGAAAGTAATCCATAAGAAGTCCCGTTTGCAGTTTGCGAGAAGCCACGTGGAGGACACAGCAAACGTGGAAGAAAGTGCTTCAGTCAGATAGGACAAAAATTGAACTTTTTAACCTAAAAGCAAAACGCTATGTGTGGCAGAAAACTAACACTGCACATCACCCTCATCACACCATCCCCACCATGAAACATGGCGGTGGCAGCATCATGTTGTGTGGATGCTTTTCTTCAGCAGGGACAGGGAAGCTGGTCAGAGTTGGTGGTAAGATGAATTGAGCCAAATACAGGGCAATCTTAGAAGAAAACCTGTTAGAGTCAGCAAAAGACTTGAGACTGGGGTGGAGGTTCACCCTCCAGCAGGACAATGACCCTAAACATACAGCCAGAGCTACAATGGAATGGTTTAGATCAGGGGTCTCAGACTGGTGGCCCTCCAGCTGTTGTAAAACTACAAGTCCCATCATGCCTCTGCCTTTTGGGACTCATGCTTGTAACTGTCAGCCTTGCAATGCCTCATGGGACTTGTAGTTTTGCAACAGCTGGAGGGCCACCAGTTTAAGACCCCTGGTCTAGATCAAAGCATATTTATGTTTTAGAATGGCCCAGTCAAAGTCCAGACCTAAATCCAATTGAGAATCTGTGGCAAGACTTGCAAATAGCTGTTCTCAGACGCTCCCTGTCCAATCTGACAGAGCTTGAGCTATTTTGCAAAGAAGAATGGGCAAAAATTTCACTCTCTAGATGTGCAAAGCTGGTAGAGACATACCCAAAAAGACTTGCAGCTATAATTGCAGCGAAAGGTGGTTCTACAAAATATTGACAAATACACCCACACTTTTCACATACTTATTTGTAAAAATTTTGAAAACCATTTATCATTTTCCTTCCACTGCACAACTATCCCAATACAATACATTTACATTTTTGTGTTTACAAATTTTTTTTATTATAGATAAGGTCATGATACAAGATATATACAATGGGAGAGAAGATGCAGGCGAAGGGGCCGTTTTTGAACATACATAAGCATGTGGTATATCATAAGGGAAATGACAAAATATTTGATAGTAAGTTTACAATACGTTTGTGAGTATAGTTTTTAGAAGTGTTTAGAGGTAATAGTTTAATAACCATTAGGGATAAAGTAACAGTAGTAAACATTAAGCCAGCAGTGATGTTTCCCACGGAGTCCATTTCTTTTTGTAAATATGCATGGTGTCATATAGTGAATGGTGTATCTGTTCTGATAGTTTAATATTTACCATACAGTTTAGTACCTGCGGCCATGGGATGTTAGATGAGCACCAGTTGAATGCTATAGTCCAGTGAATAGAACTAAATAAAGTGAGAATTAATCTAGAACTGGCTATTGGTATATCTTGTATTGGGGTGACTAATAGGCATAATTGAGGTGTTAAAGGAATTTTTCTGCCTGAAATTCATTCTATTATGAGACTTGCCTTGTGCCATATATTTTTTAGATGAGTACAGTCCCAAAATGTATGTAATAGTGTTCCTTGTGTGGGACAGCCTCTGAAATACAGGGGGGATGTTGATGGGTAAAATTAGTTGATTTTGTCAGGGGTAAGATACCATCTATAAAGTAGTTTAGTGGCTGATTCTCTGAAAGAGGTTGTTTTGGTGCATTTATGTAAATTTTCAAATATAGTATCCCATTGTTGTAGCTTGGGGTGTGATTTGTCTGACATGCTGAATTCATTTAGACTTTTGTGAATTCTGCAAATGTATCCTTTTTCACGTGGGGTGGAAATGCAAATCTGTTCAAATTGTGAAAAGGGGGCGTGGAGAGTGAGTGAATAGTATTTTTGGTAGAAGCGTCTAATCTTTGTGTAGTTTTCATATTCTGTATATGCAAGGTTATATTTTGCTTGTAGCTCAGTGAAAGAGTGAAATTCATTGTTATGTGTAAGTGATTTTATGTTTGTGGAGTTGCCATATGGTTGATGAGTTTTGGCTAATGTCTAGGGCAGTGAAGTGGGGGTCACCTTGGAAGGAAGCTAGGGGAGGGATGTCTGAAGACATGTTAAATTTGTTATTGTGTCTGTTCCATAGTTGTAAGGAATGTGTTACAATTGTATGTAATGGTCTTATTTTCTGTGGTAAGAAAGTAGACCTTGTAGGTGGTATGGGAGGACAGATTGTTCTTTAAATAAGAGCCAGGGGATTTGCGTGGTGGGAGCATACCATTGTGCTAGTTGGGTGAATCTAGCTGCAAGGTAATATAGCCATAGATTTGGGATATTTAGTCCTCCTTTTAGTTGAGGCCTAAACATCAGGGAGTAGCTAAACCTGGGTTTTTTGTTTTGCCAAATTAATTTATTGATTTCTCTTTGGAGAGAATCTAATGTGTTTTTGGGTATTAAAAGAGGGAGTGATCTGAAAAAAAAAATAAACGTTTGGGTAGTATAACCATTTTTGTGGCTACGATTCTTCCTATGAATGAAATTTGATATAATGACCATAATTAAAGTATATTTTTGCTTATATATTTAAATAATGGTGGATAATTTGCATGAAAAAGGGTTTTGTATGAGGGAGTAATATGGATTCCTAGATATCTGAATGAATCAGTGCACCAGTTGAATGGAAATCTATCCTTTAGTGCTGATATTAAGGCTGGTGGACTATTGATGAGTAGGTCTGAGCATTTAGACCTGTTAGGTCATGAAATATGTCTAATGTTTTTGTCAGGTTTGGTAAGGAAATAAGAGGCTCGGTTAGAAAAAGAAGGACATCGTCCGCATAGTGTCTTCGTTTGAATTCTTTGGATCCTTTAGTGTATCCTTTAATATCTGTGTTATTTCGGATCGCACAGGCAAGGGGCTCTATGGCCAAGGCAAAGAGTTATTACCGGGGAGTTTTATGCGTGTTTGTGGGTCATGGTATAGGGCTTTGAAACCATGTAGGAATTCACTGTTTATACCATATCTATGGAGTAATGTGTCTAAGTATGACCAGTTAACGCTGTCGAAGGCTTTGTGAATATCAAGACTGAGTAGGAGTGTTGATCTGGAGTGTAGATTAGAGTCTTGGATGATATTTGTAGGTAATCTTATATTATCTGTTATTTGTGTATTTGGAATGAATCCTGTTTGGTCTGGATGAATTAAAGGGGAAATAACTGAAGCTAGTCTATCAGCTAGCATGCAGCCAAATATTTTTAGATCATTGTCACTGACTGAAATTGGGCAATAATTTTGTGGAATGGAATGATCTTTATTTGGTTTAGGTAGAAGGGACATGTTTGCTAGGAGCATTTCTGATGGGAATTGGTTTCCTTGTAGGATATGGTTATATGATTTTGTAAGGTGAGGGGTTAGTGTAGAAGCAAATTTTTTATAATAAGATGTGGAGTAACCATCAGGGCCTGTAGCTGTAGAGGATTTTAGAGAGCCTGTAATTCTATTGATTTCTATGTCTGAACATGGGGCATTAAGGGTTTCTATTTGTTGGTCAGAGAATGGGAAGTATAATATCATTAAGCCAATGTTGGGAAGATTGTTTAGGTATTGATTGAGGGGTGGAGAGACGTTTCTTATAGAAGTCCAAAAATATATTCATAACTCCTTTGGGATGGGATATTAAATTACTTGATGAATTCCTTAATTTATAAGTGTGGGGAGGTTTTGTAGTTTGATTTAATTTTCTAGCAAACATAGTATAGTATGAATTGCTATATATTAAAAATCTAGCTTTAAACCATCTAAGGGCTTTTTCTGTGTCTGACTTTCTGGCAGACTAGGTCCGACGGTCTTCTCGATGGACTTCCGGCGGATTTATGATGGACTTTCCGAATGAACGGATTTGCCTACACACGACCGGACTTTCCGGCAGACTAGGTCCGCCGGTCTTCCCGACGGACTTTCGATGGAGTTACGGCGGACTTCCGAATGAACGGACTTGCCCACACACGGACTAAAGTCCATTCATTTTGAACGTGATGAGGCACGATGGGACTAGAAAAGGAAGTCAATCTTGCCGTTTTATCAGTGAGATTGACACCTTGCGAGCCCCATCGCAGAGCATACCGGGCCCTTAGGTCTGGTATGGGTTTTAAGGGGAACCCCTATGCCGAAAATGGGGGTCCCCCCAAAATCCATACCAGACCCTTATCTGAGCATGCAGCCTGGCCAGTCAGGAAAGGGGGTGGGGACGAGCGAGCACCCCCCCTCCTGAACCATAACAGGCCGCATGCCCTCAACATGGGGGGTGGGTGCTTTGGGGGAGGGGGCGCCCTGCGCCCCCCCACCCCAAAGCACCTTGTCCCCATGTTGATGAGGACAAGAGCCTCTTCCCGACAACCCTGGCTATTGGTTGCGGGCGGGGGGCTTATCGGAGCCCGCTTTAATAAGGGGGCCCCCATATCCCGGCCCCCAACCTTATGTGAATGAGTATGGGGTATATCATACCCCTACCCTTTCACCTGGGGAAAAAGTGTCAATAAAAAAACACACTAGACAGGTTTTTAAAGTAATTTATTAGGCAGCTTCGAGGAGCCCGCAGAAGAACCGGAGAGCGGAAAAAGAACCGGACACTGGGTGTAGAGGCCGGACACCAGGAGAAGAACCGAAGAGACCCCCAAAGTCGGAAGAGACCCCCGAAGTCAGAAGAAGACCCTCGGAGCTGCCTAATAAACTACTTTAAAAACCTGTGTAGTGTGTTTTTTTATTGACACTTTTTTCCCCCAGGTGAATGGGTAGGGGTATAATGTACCCCATACTCATTCACATAGGGTGGGGGATCAGGATCTGGGGGCCCCCTTATTAAAGGGGGCACCCGGATTCCGATAAGCCCCCCGCCTGCAGGCCCTGACAACCAACGGCCAGGGTTGTCGGGAAAAGGTCCTTGTCCTCATCAACATGGGGACAAAGTGCTTTGGGGTGGGGGGCCGCAGGGCGCCCACCTCCCCTAAGGCACCCACACCCCCATGTTGAAGGCATGCGGCCTGGTATGGCTCAGGAGGGGCACTCGCTCATCCCCACCCCCTTTCCTGACCAGCCGGGCTGCATGCTCAGATATGGGTCTGGTATGGATCATGAGGGGGCCCCCACGCCGTTTTTTTCAGCATAGGGGGTTCCCCTTAAAATCCATACCAGACCTAAGGAAAATTGTCGCCTCCCTCTCGCTCGCCGCAATAGAAATAGGTGTTTTTCCTATTCCAGTGAGCGCGAGATGTATAGTACCCTGTCACCAAGAACCAGCGCGATAGGAGTGCACTGGAAACATTCTCGTGGGCAGGTGCTGTAGCTGCCCTTGGGTCGCATTTGGACTGTTGGACCGGCATACAGACGAACGAGCTTATCAATAGGAACTGGGTCCGGCGGAGTTCTGGTGGAAAGATTTGAAACATGTTTCAAATCTAAAATCCGTCGGATTTTTGACCGAAAAGGTCAGTCGGAAGTCCGATGAAGCCCACACACGGTCAGATTGTCCATCGGACTTGGTCTGTCGGACCACTCCGGTCAAAAAGTCCTCTCGTGTGTATGCACCATAAGGCTGTGTGTTTTTCTTGAATTTGGTTAGGGAGATCACTAGAGGGGTTTTGATTGCTTCTATAGTACAAGCGATCTAGTTCTTCGGTAAGAGATCTTATAACTGCTAGTTTGGATTTGTTTTTTGTTGATACTATGTTGATCAAATGGCCTCTAATAACTGCCTTGTGTGCCATCCATAAAGTTGTGGGTGGCATGTCTGGAGCTGTATCATGTGCAAAATATTGTTCAAGATGGGATGAAAGCTGCTGAGTGATCATTTGGTCAGTTAGAAGGGAATCGTTTATTCGCCATTTACGTGTTGTGGCTGCTAAGCCTATATGTGAGGTAATGAAGGAGACTATGTGGTGGTCTGACCAGGGACATGGGTGGATCTCTGCTTTTGAAGAGATGGCTAGGAGGACTGGGGTACAAAAAATGTAGTCCAGCCGTGCAAAGCTATCATGTGGGTGAAAGTAAAATGTGTAAGCTTTGATACCCACGTTGTTTGCTCTCCATGTGTCTACCAGTTGATGATTGTATAGTGTGCGATTTAATGATCTGGGGAATGCTTTAGAGGATGGGACCACTCTGCTCCTTCTAGTACTGAATGGGCTGCTAGATTGAAATCGCCTCCTACTATTAAATGTGGGGAGTGGAATTTGTCTAAGGTGTCAAAGAATTTTGTAAAAAAGCTTGTTTGTGCTTCATTAGGAGCATATACTGAAGCAATTGTGACCGAACGTCCTTTTATAGAACCTTTTAAAATCAAATATGGACTGTCTGGGTCTCTGAAGACACTGTGGGGTTGATTTACGAAAGGCAAATCCACTCTGCACTACAAGTGCACTTGGAAGTGCAGTCGCTGTAGATCTGAGGGCAAGATCTGAAATGAGGGGAAGCTCTGCTGATTTTATCATCCAATCATGTGCAAGCTAAAATACTGTTTTTTATTTTCCTTACATGTCCCCCTCAGATCTACAGCAACTGCACTTCCAAGTGCACTTGTAGTGCAGAGTGGATTTGCCCTTAGTAATTTAACCCCTGTGGGTTTAAAACACCACCAAATTCTTCACAAACACTGCTACGCCCCTGGATTTGGTGTTATATGTTGTGCAATAGAATTGACTGTAACTCTTGTCAAAGAATTTGGGGTGCTTGTCTGTAGCAAAGTGGGTTTCTTGTAACAGAATTACGTCAGCCCCCAATCTCTTGTAATGACGGAATGTGTTTTCTCTTTTTTGAGGTGAATTAATGCCCTGGGCATTGTGAGATATCACCCTACGCCCCATTGATTAGGTACTGGGTAACAGAGATAACTATGGGGTGATAGGTAAAGCCGACAATGTCCCGGGTAAAGTAAAGTACACAGATAAAATGATGTAGAAAGATTATTTTCATCGTTAATGCCATCACTAAAATTATTATATGACATGTGAAGGAGAACAATCAGTTTTTCCCTATGATATAGTATATTCTGTCACCTGTATACATCATTATCAAATATAATAATCTTAACTGTAAATTGACTATGGTTGACCTTTTTATATAAGATAACTTGTAAAAAAAACTCAAGATAAGTGTTTAGAAACCTATAACTTGAAAACTAGAGGTCAAACTGGGAAAAGCAGTTTGGCCTAAAAACAAATAAACTTGGACTATGATGTCCATTACTCACTCGGGGAGTCCAATCATAGTGGACCCACAAGTTTAGGGTCAAAAGCACTAAAACCAGTGCTATCCAATCCATGAGTAGACTTCCTAATGCGAATTGGGGGTCGATCAAACGGAGGCGGAGGGTTATAGCATATTTCCTTTTCTTATTTTTTTCTGATTAAAATAGTGTGCATGCTATTATATAAAATTACCCTTAAACATTAAATTTAAAATTTATGGAAAGACTTATGTATTGATAGGTGTTGGGGAGGAGTCCAGCGGCATCTCCAACTCTGATGTGGAACTTTTTGGTGATGGAGAAAGAGAAAAAAAAAAGGGGGGGGGGTAGAAAATTGTTCAAGTCTCATTGTGATCATTAAGTGGCTTCCTTTTTATAAACGTTTTGTCATAGTTGGTGTCTTGGAAAGAGAAAAAAAAATTCTTCTCTTTAATTTCTTTTACTTTCATTGCTGGAGTTGGAAAAACTTTGTCTTCAATCTTGCTTGTAGTTTGTTCTATGGGAACACATTTCTTAGGGATTGTCTTATTCTTCTTTGATCCCGTCTTGAGGATGGGATAGCCCAGATGGGTGATGATTGTGGTATAAATGAAGGTCTTGGATTTAATTCTGGGTCGAGTAATCCCAATTTGACCAGCAGATCTTTGCCTTCTGCGATGTTTAGGACTGTGTATGTGGTGCCATTATGGGGCACTGTTAGTTTAAACGGAAATCCCCATCTGTATCTTATAAGAGGAGACTGCAGAATAGATGTAATTTCTGTCATTTTGTGTCTTCTCTTCAGTGGTGCTTGAGAAATATCAGGGAATGAAAACACAAACCAGTTTCACTAAATTTATAAAAAAATGATGAAAGAAAAAGCAGCTAACACTAAAATGTTGGATACAATAAAAGTAAAAAATGATGTAGCGCTTAAAATCATATACAAAGTTCATAACAGGAGAAAGTTCCAAGCATAAATAAAAGTGGAGCCAATCAGAGCCATCACCACCGAAGAGAAACAAAAGCTTCTATTGGACGAGATCCACCATGGAGGGAACTTCAGAAGGGAATAGAAAAAACCATCACCATCACCCAAACTGACTGACCCTTATCATCAGGGCCAAGCGGCCATCTTGATGGTTAGAAGCACTGGTCGCTTCACATAGCCTTCTCATTTCATATCAAATGTGAGTTTGTTTTACCTATCTTTACAATAAATACCCCTTGTTCAGAATTTTGTGCAATGAGCGTTCCTTTTATACTCCCTACATGCACATGACTCTCGAGCTACTATACGTCCATTGGAACGTACCTGGCACCATATCCTGTTGAGAGGAGGGCCTCCTAGGATTTTTCATCTGGTCCAGAGGGAGAGGGATGTTTTGCGATTGTATGAGCAGAGGATCGCTTCTGATTCTAGGAAGATCGTTCTCATCACTTGGTTACAATTCATGTGTATAACCCATACACTGATGGTAAGGCTCAGTCAGTTTGGGTGATGGTGATGGTTTTTTCTATTCCCTTCTGAAGTTCCCTCCATGGTGGAACTCGTCCAATAGAAGCTTTTGTTTCTCTTCGGTGAAAATATCAGGGAATATCTGAATCTTTGTGCCATTTAACTCTATATTATGTGAGTTTCTTGAGGCTCTCAAGATATTCTGCTTTGTAATAAAATCCTTCATGCATAATATGATATCTCTTGGTGGTTTATCAGGAGGTGGTTTGGGGCGAAGGGCTCTGTGTATCCTATCACACATGAATGATAATGGAGGATTGTCAGGAAGGAGACTGAAGGAGAGATTCTGGAATTCCACGGAGTCTTAAATTGTTCCTGCAATTCCTACTGTCCAAATCTTCTACTTGAGCTTGAAGATAGGAGTAATTATCTGCTAAGAGTGCAAAATCTTTCCTTAAATCATTGTGTGCAAGGAATAATTCATCATGTTTAGCCTCTAATATGTCTGTGCGTCCTCCCAGGGAAGCCTCTCCTGCTTTAGTGTGCTGGTTGTTTTGTGCAGTTCACACTGAATGTTATTAGCTAATTTGTCATAGATTGCAGATAGACTGGCATCTAGGTCTGCCTTGGTAAGTTGAGAGGGGTACTCACTTTCTTGCTGTACTGTGGTTCTCTCTGGAGAAGCGCACGAGGCAGCAGGAGATGCCTGAGGAGAGGGACGGGTGCCATCTTGAGGCATCTTGTGCTTATCTTTAGTCCAAAGTAAGTAGTTTGTTAGGGAGTGCTGTGACTGGTGACCGCGTGCCTTTCTACCTGACGGCATGCACAAGGGTATCCTGCAGGGGTGCAGATAAAATTTGGGTGTCCTGTGTGGTATATAGCCCTGCGGATTGAGCTTTAAACTCCGTGATTGACGGAGCTGTTAAGGAGAGCTGCCGTTCCTCATCGCGCTGCGTATGTGCCCCCTGTACATTTACATTTTTGGTTGAAATATGACAAAATGTGGAAAATTTAAAGGGGTATTAATACTTATTCAAGGCACTGTATGCTGTATATACCGTATCTCACAAAAGTGAGTACACCCCTCACATTTTTGTAAATATTTTATTATATCTATTCATGTGACAACACTGAAGAAATGACACTTTGCTACAATGTAAAGTAGTTAGTTTACTGCTTGTATAATTGTAAATTTGCTGTCCCCTCAAAACAACTAAACACACAGCCATTAATGTCTAAGCCGTTGGCAACAAAAGTGAGTACACCCCTGAGTGAAAATGTCCAAATTGGGCCCAATTAGCCATTTCCCCTCCCCGGTGTCATCTGACTCGTTAGTGTTACAAGGTCTCAGGTATGAATGTGGGGCAGGTGTGTTAAATTTGGTGTTATTGCTCTCACTCTCTCATACTGGTCACTTGAAGTTCAACATGGCACCAACTTTCTGAGGATCGGATAAAAAGAATTGTTGCTGCACATAAAGATAGCCTAGGCTATAAGAAGAACGCCAGGACCCTGAAACTGAGCTGCAGCATGGTGACTAAAACCATACAGCGGTTTGACAGGACAGATTCCACTCAGAACAGGCCTCACCATGATCAACCAAAGAAGTTGAGTGCACGTGCTCAGCATCATATCCAGAGGGTGTCTTTGGGAAATAGAGGTATGAGTGCTGCTAGCATTGCTGCAGAGGTTGAAGGGGTTGGGGGTCAGCCTGTCAGTGCTCTGACCATATGCCGAACACTGCATCAAATTGGTCTGCATGGCTGTCATCCCAGAAGGAAGCCTCTTCTAAAGATGATGCACAAGAAAGCCCGCAAACCGTTTGCTGAAGACAAGCAGACTAAGGACATGGATTACTGGTACCATGTCCTGTGGTCTGATGAGACCAAGATAAACCTATTTGGTTCAGATGGTGTCAAACGTGTGTGGCGGCAACTAGGTGAGGAGTACAAAGACAAGTGTGTCTTGCCTACAGTCAAGCATGATGGTGGGAGTGTCATGGTCTGGGGCTGCATGAGTGCTGCCGGCACTGAGGAGCTACAGTTCATTGAGGGAACCATGAATGCCTACATGTACTGTGACATACTGAAGCAGAGCATGATCCCCTCCCTGGGACTGGGCCACAGGGCAGTATTCCAACATGATTACGACCCTCAAACACACCTCGAAGACAACCACTGCCTTGCTAAAGAAGCTGAGGGTAAAGGTGATTGGCTGGCCAAGCATGTCTCCTAATCCTAAACCCTATTGAGCATCTGTAGGGCATCCTCAAACGGAAGGTGGAGAAGCACAAGGTATCTAATAGGGATGAGCCGAACACCCCCCGGTTCGGTTCGCACCAGAACCTGCAAACAGACCGAAAATTTGCACGAACGTTAGAACCCCATTGATGTCTATGGGGCTCGAACGTTCAAAATCAAAAGTTCTAATTTTAAAGGCTAATTTGCATGGTATTGTCCTAAAAAGGGTTTGGAGACCCGGGTCCTGCCCCAGGGGATATGTATCAATGCAAAAAAACCTTTTAAAAATGGCCGTTTTTTAGGGAGCAGTGATTTTAATGATGCTTAAAGTAAAGAAAAAAAAAAAAGTGAAATATTCCTTTAAATATCGTACCTGGGGGGTGTCTATAGTATGCCTGTAAAGTGGCGCGTGTTACCCGTGCTTAGAACAGTCCCTGCACAAAATGACATTTTTAAAGGAAAAAAGTCATTTAAAACTGCTTGCGGCTTTAATGTAATGTCGGGTCCTGGCAATATGGATGAAAATCAGTGAGACAAACGGCATGGGTACCCTCCAGTCCATTACCAGGCCCTTTGGGTTCTGTATGGATATTAAGGGGAACCCCGCACCCAAATTAAAAAAAGGAAAGGCGTGGGGCCCCCAGGCCCTTTATACTCTGAACATCAATATACAGGCGGTGCAAACAAGACAGGGACTGTAGGTTTGTTGTTAAGTAGAATCTGTTTGTAATTTTGAACTGGTACATTTTTAAAGTGTAGCTCCAGCCAAAAAATCTGTTTTTAAGCTTTTTGGAAAACATAGGGAAGGGTTATCACCCCTGTGACATTTGTTTTGCTGTCTGTGCTCCTCTTCAGATTTCACCTCACTTTTTGTCCCAATGACAAATGTTTTTTGAAAATTTGGGGTTTTTAGTGAAACAAGGATTGGCGATAAAGCATCAGTGGAAAGGAGAAAAGTTTTTCCCATATTAACTCTTACAGGAGAGAATTTCCCTTCCTATGGGGTAGATTTTATCTCACTTCCTGTTGTCTCCTTCCGTTTGCAAGTAGGAGTCGTTTGTAAGTTGGATGTTTGAAAGTAGGGGCCTGCCCTATATTCTCAGCAGAAATTTGGGCCTTAGGTGTTGTTGTGGCCTCAACACTGTAAGCCCTCACAGGGCCCTGCTGTGAAATATTAGATCAAGAATTGTAATTACATGCCCCTGTTGATCAGGGCCAGAAAAATTGGGCCTTTGGTGATGGTGGTGGTGCTGGTGCCACAACACTGTAAGTCCTCACAGTTACTCTTAGTGGGTGCTGGAATGGGCCCTGCTGTGAAATATTAGATCAAGAATTGTAATTACATGCCCCTGTTGAACAGGGGCTGAAAAATTGGACCTTTGGTGGTGGTGTTGGTGCTGGTGCCACAACACTGTAAGTCCTCACAGTTAATCTTGGTGGGCGCAGAAACGTGCCCTGCTGTGAGATATTCAATCAAGAATTGTAATTACATGCCCCTGTTGAACAGGGCCAGAAAAATTGGGCCTTTGGTGGTGGTGGTGCTGGTGGCACAACACTGTAAGTCCTCACAGTTATGCTTGGTGGGCGCAGAAACGGGCCCTGCTGTGAAATATTCGATCAAGAATTGTAATTACATGCCCCTGTTGAACAGGGGCTGAAAAATTGGGCCTTTTGTGGTGGTGGTGTTGGTGCCACAACACTGTAAGTCCTCACAGTTAATCTTGGTGGGAGTCGTTTGTAAGTTGGATGTTTGAAAGTAGGGGCCTGCCCTATATACTCAGCAGAAATTTGGGCCTTAGGTGTTGTTGTGGCCACAACACTTTGGTGGTGGTGGTGCTGGTGGCACAACACTGTAAGTCCTCACAGTTATGCTTGGTGGGCGCAGAAACGGGCCCTGCTGTGAAATATTCGATCAAGAATTGTAATTACATGCCCCTGTTGAACAGGGGCTGAAAAATTGGGCCTTTTGTGGTGGTGGTGTTGGTGCCACAACACTGTAAGTCCTCACAGTTAATCTTGGTGGGAGTCGTTTGTAAGTTGGATGTTTGAAAGTAGGGGCCTGCCCTATATACTCAGCAGAAATTTGGGCCTTAGGTGTTGATGTGGCCACAACACTGTAAGCCCTCACAGGGCCCTGCTGTGAAATATTAGATCAAGAATTGTAATTACATGCCCCTGTTGAACAGGGGCAGAAAAATTGGGCCTTTGGTGGTGGTGGTGGTGCTAGTGCCACAACACTGTAAGTCCTCACTTGCTCTTGGTGGGCGCAGAAATGGGCCCTGCTGTGAAATATTAGATCAAGAATTCTAATTACATGTCCCTGTTGAACAGGGGCTGAAAAATTGGGCCTTAGTCACTGGTGCTGGTGCCACAACACTGCAACCCCTTACAGATACTCTAGTTGGAACGCAGGAACGAGCCCTGCTGCAAAGTATTTTATCAAAAATTGTAATTACACGCCCCTGTTAAACAGGGGCTGAAAAATTGGCCCTTAGGCACAGGTGCCACAACACTGCAACCCTTCACAGATACTCTAGTTGGAGCGCAGGAACTAGCCCTGCTGCAAAGAATTGCATCAAAAATTATAATTACATGCCCTTTTTAAACAGGGGCTTAAAAATTGGGCCTTAGGCACTGGTGGCGGCGCCCAGAACCAAAAATGTTTTTACAAGCTATCAGCATGATCATTGAGGAGGAAGAGGATAATTACTCAGCATAACAGGATAGTCACTCAGCATCAGCATAAGCAGTCTTTGAAGGGATCCGACATTTCAAAAAAAATTATTCAGTTACATCAGCGTCAGGTGCTTGGTAGCTGCTGGTGATCCAAGACTGATTCATTTTTATGAAGGTCAGTCGATCGACCGAGTCGGTGGACAGACGCACCCTGTGATCGATTACAAAGCCTCCAGCAGCACTGAATGTGCATTCTGAAAGAACGCTGGATGCAGGACAGGCCAGTAGCTCAATTGCATACTGTGCAAGCTCTGGCCAGTGATCCATCCTCAAGACCCAGTAACCCAGAGGATTTTCGGTGGGAAAGGTGTCCAAGTCAGATCTTGCCCCTAGGTATACCTGCACCATGTAAAACAGACGCTGGCGATGGTTGCTGGAACCGATCATACCTTGGGGCTGCGGACTAAAAAATTGTCTGAACGCATCAGTCAGACGGCCACCTTCTCCACCGCTCCTTCTTTGACTGAAGCCTCAGCAACACGTCCAGAAACAGGAGTTTGTAACCTCCCAGTCTCTGGGAACGCGTTGCACAGACCTTTCTGCAAGGCCTCCCAAAGAAGTTCCATCCTCTGCTCCCTCTGTGACGGCAAGATAAGGTCCGCAACCTTACCCTTGTAACGTGGATCAAGGAGGGTTGCCAGCCAGTATTGGTCCTTCTCCTTGATACCACAAATACGAGGATCCTTACGCAGGCTTTGCAGGATCAGGGAGGCCATGCAGCGCAGGTTTGCTGAGGCATTCGGTCCGGAGTCCTCTGGGTCACTAAGGACGACATGGTCCACAGCCACCTTATCCCAGCCACGTACAAGTCCATGTGTTTCTTGGGACTGATCCCTTAAAGACTGCTGCTGATGCTGAGTGCCAGGCTCCACCTCCATACTGACACAATCCTACTCCTCTTCCTCCTCCTCGTCCTCTTCCTGCATGATCGGCGGGTACGCAGGAACACTGTCTGGATAAAGGGGGCCTTGAGAGCTAAGGAAGTCCTCCTCTTCCTGCCTCTGTTCTGCCTCAAGTGCTCTGTCCATTATTCCACGCAGCGTGTGCTCCAACAGGTGGACAAGGGGGACAGTGTCACTGATGCATGCACTGTCACTGCTCACCATCTTCGTGGCCTCCTCAAATGGTGACAGGACAGTGAATGCATCCCTGATCATGGCCCACTGGCGTGGGGAAAAAAAAACAAGCTCCCCTGACCCTGTCCTGGTGCCATAGTCGCACAGGTACTCATTGATGGCCCTCTGCTGTGTGTGCAGCTGCTGCAGCATGGCCAACGTTGAGTTCCACCTGGTGGGCATGTCACAGATTAGGCGGTTCTTGGGCAGGTTAAACTCCTTTTGGAGGTCTGCCAGCCGAGCACTGGCATTATATGACCGGCGGAAATGCACACAGACTTTCCTGGCCTGCCTCAGGACATCCTGTAAGCCCGGGTACCTGCCCAAGAACCGCTGCACCACCAAGTTAAGGACGTGAGCCAAACAGGGCACATGGGTCAGTTGTCCCTGTCAGCGGGCGGAGAGGTGGTTGGTGCCATTGTCGCAAACCACCATTCCTGCCTTAAGTTGACGTGGCGTCAACCACCTCTGAACCTACCCCTGCAGAGCTGACAGAACCTCTGCCCCAGTGTGGCTCCTGTCCCCCAAGCACACCAGCTCAAGCACCACATGACATCTTTTGGCCTGCGTACTTGCGTAGCCCCTTGAATGCCTACGGACCACTGCTGGTTCCGAGGACAAAGCACAGGAAGAGGCCATGGAGGAAGAAGAAGAGGAGGGGTTGGAGAAGAGAGGTGTGTCACAATCATTAGTAGTGGTATTTTGGAGGCGTGGTGGTGGAACAACCTCCAACACTACTGCACCTTGTCCTGCATCCTTCCCAGCTGCCAGCAGAGTGACCCAATGCGCGGTGAAACTTAGGTAACATCCCTGTCCATGCCTGCTGGACCATGAGTCAGCGGTAATATGCACCTTACCACTGACCGCCCTGTCCAGCGAGGCCAAGACATTGCCTTCCACATGCCGGTAGAGAGCCGGAATCGCCTTCCATGAGAAAAAGTGGCATTTGGGTACCTGGCACTGAGGAACCGCACATTCCACAAACTCACGGAAGGAGGCAGAGTCTACCAACTGAAAAGGTAGCAGTTAAAGTGCTAGCAATTTTGCCAAGCTAGCATTCAACCGCTGGGCATGTGGATGGCTCGGAGCGAACTTCTTTCGGCGGTGCAGCAGCTGGGGCAGGGAAATTTGCCTGGTACAATCTGACGTCTGTGTACCGAAAGCAGATTGCCCACAAGTACTTGGCTGTGACACACCTAATTCTACACCTTAATTTCTCTCAGTGCAGGTCTCAGAGAGGACTGAAGGTATAGTGGGGTTGGAGACCTCAGCTGATGAGGAGCAAGGAGAGGTCCTCTTTGTTCTTTGGTGTGTGTCTTTTAGATATGCTTGTCAACTAACTGCATGGCAGGTCAACATTAGTCTGGTCAAGCATGTGGTGCCCAAGCAGGAGATGTTTTGGCCACACGAGATATGCTTGAGACATATGTTGCAAATAGCAGCGGTACGATCTGATGCACTCGTCTCAAAAAAGGCCCACACCAAAGAACTTTTGGAATAATGCGCAGAGACAGCAGCGCCCTGCACATGCGGAGCTTTGCAGTGTGATGCAGTCAGTGTGCTGCCCTTAGGCTGGCCCCTGGAGGGCATTCTGCCTCGTTGGTGATGTGCCTCCTCCTCCTCCTCTCTCCTACCAGGCACCCACGTTGAGTCAGTTACCTCATCATCCCCTCCCTCCTCATCACTGGAGCAAACCTGGCAATATGCTGCAGCAGGGGGAGCATGACTGCCAGATTGCTGTCCTTCTTGGGCACCCCCTCTGTCCGTACTCACGTTACTGCCTTCATCTAGCTCAGTATCATCATCAGAGCCTTCTAAACGCTGGGCATCCTCCAGGAGCATGTACCCAATACTGTGGTCAGACAGTTCGAGGGACTCCTCAGGAGGACATGGTGGGGCTAGGGAAGGAGTCACTGATGCCATTGAGCCAAGGGAAGAGGCCACGTTGGCAGCTGCTTTGCCAGACAAAGTACCCTGAGCATGGGTGAGGGAGGATGAGGAGGATGAGGACGGCTTGGTCATCCACTCGACCAAGTCTTCCGCATGTTGTGAAAAAAAGGCCAAGCGTGTCCCACGGCCACGTGCTGATGAGGATGCACCGTCTCCACGACCAGCACTGTTGCCTCTAGATACAGAGCCTGCTTGCCCTCTTTTATTGGCTTGTGACTGTCTGACTCTCCTTGTTGGCCTTCCAGATATACTAATGGCCAGTAGCTGCACTAAGCTGGGATATATATATATATATATATATATATATATATATATATATATATATACTGATACTGCAGCTAGCAAAATCAACTGCCTGCCTACAGTATGAGAACACCACCAACCTTCTACAGGTAGCTTTAGCTGAACACGGTGCAAAGGTCGCACTACACTTTGTCGCACATGTAAATAATTTAGCTGCCTGTGGTAGTGATAGGATCAGGAAAACACCACCAACCTTCTACAGGTAGCTTTAGCTGAACATTGTGCAGAGGTCACACTACACTAACGTGTAAATACTTTAGCTGTCTGCGGTAGTGATAGGATCAGGAAAACACCACCAACCTTCTACAGGTAGCTTTAGATGAACACTGTGCAGAGGTCGCACTACACTAACGTGTAAATACCTTAGGTGCCTGCGGTAGTGATAGGATCAGGAAAACACCACCAACCTTCTACAGGTAGCTTTAGCTGAACACTGTGCAAAGGTCATACTACACTAACTTGTAGCTTTAGCTGAACACTTTGCAGAGGTCGCACTACACTAACTTGTAGCTTTAGCTGAACACTGTGAGGAGGACGCACTACACTAACTTGTAGCTTTAGATGACCACTGTTCAGAGGACGCACTACACTAACTTGTAGCTTTAGCTGAACACTGTGCAGAGGTCGCACTACACTAACTTGTAGCTTTAGCTGAACACTGTGAGGAGGACGCACTACATTAACTTGTAGCTTTAGATGAACACTGTTCAGAGGACGTACTGCACTAACTTGTAGTTTTAGCTGAACACTGTGAGGAGGACGCACTACACTAACTTGTAGCTTTAGCTGAACACTGTGCAGAGGTCACACTAAACTAACCTGTAGCTTTAGCTGAACACTGTGAGGAGGACGCACTACACTAACTTGTAGCTTTAGATGAACACTGTGAGGAGGACGCACTACACTAACTTGTAGCTTTAGGCCCAGGTTGGACATCGGAAGCCTCAGCTGGGATGGAAGGAAGAGTGTAAGGAA
Organism: Aquarana catesbeiana; assembly: GCF_042186555.1. Lineage (NCBI taxonomy): Eukaryota > Metazoa > Chordata > Amphibia > Anura > Ranidae > Aquarana > Aquarana catesbeiana. Next base: position 158,400,629 of record NC_133328.1, on the reverse strand, counting down.
GAGTAGAGAGGGATTCCCTGACTTCAGTCTGGTCTGACAGAAATCGCAGTCTCTCGTAGTACCAAAGCCTGGGGACATAAATGTCATCTGCTGCAGCTCCTGATCTCTGGGAATCTGTGACCTTCTTGCGCTCCCTAAGATATGTGCTCCTCAGGCCACCAATTTTAGCTTTTAAATAGGGGATGGTTGCTGTGGGGACCACCGGCTTCACCAACTCCAGCAGTTTCTCCAGCGCTGCCTGCCTCTTCTGTTTGTGATTATAGTGGGTGTGTCTCACTTGCCACAGACAGGGCAGCTCCCTGTACTTGTCTATGAACAGGGGCAGGAAATTGTGGTCGTTGAACCCATCCATTTTCTCTGCAAGACACAACACAAGACAAACCCTAATGTCAGGCCAAACTCCCCTAATCTTGTTACAATATAGGCTTCCATTTCGAAGCAGTATAGGCGCAAGTTTAGATCTTACCTTCGTTATCATGATCGGCGTCTCCGATGCTCCTTCCTCCGCTCACAGATCGTACGTAATACGCACGTGTGTTACTCTTTATACACACTGTGCATGCGTATAACTCCGCCCGCCCCTGCCGTTCTTTCTAGTCTATTCCCCGCCCCTTTTCTTTCGGCACAGTGGGGGAAGAGCACATGGCGGATAGACAGCATTAGCGTGCTAATTGTAGCAACGAGGAGGAGGAGGCGGAGGATGGGCCGAAGCCTGAAACATCCCGATCCAGAAGGAGATTTAAGGACTCAAATATGTCCTTTGGGGAGATGTTGGAGATGGTCAACATCCTGAAGAAGGCCGACTATGATGGAAAGTATGGGCCTTACCCCAACCCCAATGTCCGAAAGGCCAAGATCATGGCGAAAGTGGTCAGGAATCTGCACCGGAATTTTGGGGTACGACGATCGAAAGATCAGCTCAGGAAGCGGTGGTCGGACCTGAAATTACGAGAACATGAGCAGTACCGAAAGATCCGGAGAGTGCTGCAAAAAAGTAAGTAGTTGTGCTGTGTTCCTATTCTTTTTGTGTTTATTACGTTCGTGCTGCTCCATGTGCTTTTAGGAACTGTTGTACAGTTTAAAATGGCAACTTTCATGTTCATAGGCACATTATTCGTTCGGATCCAAAATTTTTCGTTCCAACTATAAAATACCATTGTTTAGCCCATATGCATTTTGCCACCATTTTGACGCCCTATACTTGTCTTCAAAGAATTGGGTTGTGTAGATGGCTTTGTTACTAGAATTAAATGCAAACTAGATTGTGTGTAAGGAGAGGACACTGAGCAGCTGTTTTCACATCTGGACAATGGAGCACTAGTGTGGGACACAAGAACACCATTTTTATACAGGTGCTCCAGTGTATACTATAGGGGGGTCTCCATCTGTGAAGCTTGTACCAAACAGGTATAATTTTGGATTATACCTGTTTGGATAATGCCACCACAAAAATTGATATACAACAAACATGTTGGTTTGTTTGAAAAACATTTGGTAAATGCACATGTGATTGTGCAGGTATTAAAAAGATAATCAAGAATGTGTGGATTATTGTCTCAACGCTACAACACTTTTGGGGTGATGTAATTGTTGTTTTCTGAGAAAATGTGGGTTATTTCCTAAGGGCATATCCTCTTGGCACTACAAGTGCAGTTTCAGTGCAGTTGCAAGTGCACTTGTAGTGAAATGTGTTTTTGCATTTTATTAAATAACAGCCAACAGTGCTTTGTATAATAAGGTTACACAATCACGCCATTTTCTGCACTCAACACATTTCTGTCAGGGTCAGCTAAAACAAACGCAAGCAGTAAATGTCCACAAAGAATTTTTTTGTTTTTTTATTATAAAAAGGCTTCACAGATTGTCTGGCATATTGATAGCCCCCCTACCCGCAAAGAACTCCAGGTAGCGTAACCGGACATCACGGGTACTCAGGGAGGGCAAGCCAGGACGGCCACTTTCAAGCGCCGTCAGTGTGGTTTGATGTAGGATTCTGGCCTCAGGCCCAACTGAGCCAGCATAGTTGGCCAAATGTTTCCTTAAAAAGTTATGGAGAACACAGCATGCAAGTATAATATGGTTCAGTTTATACTCCGCCATATGGATGGGTGTCATAAATAGGCGGAACCGGCTGGCCAGGATTCCAAATGTGTTCTCCACCACTCTTCGGGCTCTGGCCAGCCGGTAATTAAAAACCCTCTGTTCCGGGGTGAGGGTCCTCATTGGGAATGGCCGCATCAGGTGGTCCCCCAGCGCAAATGCTTCATCAGCAACGAACACAAATGGGAGTCCTTCAACATTGTCCTCTGGAGCTGGCAAGTCCAAGCTGCCATTCTGGAGACGCCTGTAGAACTCCGTCTGGGCGATGACTCCACCATCGGACATCCGGCCATTCTTCCCCACGTCCACATACAAGAAGTCGTAATTAGCCGACACCACCGCCAACATCACTATACTATTGAACCCCTTGTAATTATAATAGTATGACCCCGAGTTGGGTGGTGGGACGATGTGGACGTGTTTCCCATCAATTGCCCCTCCGCAGTTAGGAAAGTCCCACCGCTGGGTAAAGTGGGAGGCCACAGTCTGCCATTCCTGTGGCGTGGAAGGAAACTGTTGAGGAAAAAACAATAAACATTACTATTTTTACTCTGAAACATGGCAAGCAGATTAGACACAAACATTATGGGGCAACCTCCAGATAGCATTTATTAAGGGGAAATTAACAACGCCAAAGTATAAGGTACACCTATCATATCCCCCCCCCCCTCTCATGGGCCATTTGTAACATTATAGGGGGTGTGTGGAAATCTTGGACAGGTAACCCTCTTCACTTCATTGAGAGATGAATGCCTAAATAATGGGTATTACTTGGAACAGACCCTCCTTAGTTACGCTATTGGCAGACCACTGGACAGGTAAGAAGTGTCATAATACAAAGCTATAAATACACACTGTACACATTTGAGGACATTTGGACATTCTGCTATTACCTATCAAGATAATAATAGGATACAAAAACTTTAAACAGTACCATTGGAAAGTATACAGGCAGGCCCTTGCACTACATGCTTTGGGGAATTCATCCATAAATCTGACCAGTAAAGAAGTGGGTGTAGTGTGTATGGGTTTGGCAAAGTCAGCAGATAGATGATTGAGGATAGATAGAGAATTGGGATCAGCTGACTTAGCAGTTGGGGGAGGGAGGGTTACTAAAAATTATTTGGGGACACCACAAAAAAAAGTCTCTGGCACTCTGCCTGAATTTAAAGCTAAAATAACATTTCCAAACATTTTAGGGGGTGTTTGGGGTAAAGCACTACTATAGAGCTGATAAAATACATTGTTAAGTGACTACATGGGGTGAATATAGGGCAGGAAACACCATGCTGGGGAGGTTAGTGAAGGGCAAATATGTATGAAGGACCTAAAATAATAATTACATAAAAATCCAGCATGCATGAGGACAAAGGGGACATTCACAGCATATTACAATCATGGTAATTAGGGAATGAGGAAAGAAATACAAGATATTATCAAACATTAAATACAATAAAATGTGATATAAAAGGATAAAAATCTTACCTTCATATACTCCTTCTGCAAGACCTGGATGATGGCAAAACAGGTCTCTGGGATAATAATCCCCAGAGCCTGGGGGGAGATGCCTGTCGAGAACTTCAAGTCCTGCAGGCTTCTCCCTGTCGCCAAATACCGCAGGGTAGCGACCAACCTCTGCTCCGGAGTGATGGCTTGCCTCATGCAGGTATCCTGCCTGCTGATATAGGGGGTCAGCGAAGCCAACAAACAGTGAAACACGGGGTCCGTCATCCTGAGAAAGTTCCTGAAATCATCAGGATTATTCTCACGGATCTCACGGAGCAAAGGCATGTGAGAGAACTGGTCACGCTAAAGCAACCAATTCTTGGTCCATGAACTCCTCCCCACCCTGTTCATGGACTGGACTTGTGTCAAGGTCAGGACCCCAACACCAAGCCCCCGCACAGCACGAACTCTACGAGGAGTACGCATACGAAACATGGCTAGAAAACGGTCGGCTGCTCAGAACGAAGTTACAGAACGCACTGAAGAACAGCAAGGCCTGTGAAGAGCGACCTGAAAAACAGTAACGAACGAACAAGAATACAATGACTACCTAAAGTCACGCGGAACTTGCTGCACGCACTGAAGAGCAGATACAAACCCACAAGCACAAACTGAACGGCAGAAAACGAACTGAAAGCCACGAGTCTGAAAAAGCGCGAATCGTCTCTCACCAAACTTTTACTAACACGAGATTAGCAAAAGGAGCCCAAAGGGTGCCGTGCTTGGTTCTGAACCGGCCTTTTCTAGTCTCGTCGTACGTGGTGTACGTGACCACGTGGTTGGCGATCGGAAATTCCGACAACTTTGTGCGACTGTTTGTAGACAAAACAAGTTTGAGCCAACATCCGTCGGAAAAAATCCTAGGATTTTGTTGTCGGAATGTCCGAACAAAGTCCGACCGTGTGTACGCCCTATTAAAGACAACAATGTATACTCTATGTTGACAACACCCAGATCTATCTCTCCATTCCCCAACTTACCCCCTCAATCTCCTCACGTATCACAAACTTAGTGACATATCAGTATGGATGTCACACGACTTTCTCAAACTCAATCTTTTTAAAACTGAGCTTGTAATACCCCCCCCAATTACTTTACCATTAAGATCAACGGCACAATCATTGGTCCCTGCACACGTGCCAGGGTGCTGGATGTAATCCTAGACTCTCACCTCAATTCAGCCCCCACATCCAATCACTGGCTACATCTTGCCACCTTAACCTCTGCAACATTTCCAGAATTCGCCCCTTCCTGAACTAACTGCACCACAAAACAACTTATTCACTCCTTGGTTATATTCCGCCTTGACTACTGTAACTCTCTCCTCACTGGCCTAACTTTACACAGGCTATCCACCCTTCAGTCTATTATGAATGCTGCTGCTGACTGATACACCTTATTAACCAATCCGTGACTGCTGCTCCTCTCTGCCAGTCCCTTCACTGGCTTCCACTACTCCATCATATAAAATTCTAAATCCTAACCAGAACATACAAGGGCATCCATAACATTGCCCTCAGCTACATCACCAACCTCATCTGTATCGCCAAAATCATCCTCTCTGTTCCTCCCAACTCCTCCCGCTCTCTAGCTCCCTTATTACCTCCTCCCATGTTTGCCTCCGGGACTTTTCCAGAGCCTCTCCCATCCTATGGAACTCCCTGCCCCAGTATGTCCAGTCAGATCCTGCGCTGTCTGCCTTTTGGCGATCCCTGAAAACTCACTTATTCAGGGAAGTTTATTCCACCTCCACCTAAGAACCGTACCTGAACCACCTCCATCAGATCATCCCCCACAGCTACTACTTTTTATACCACCTCCCCCTCCCTTTAGATTGTAAGCTCCATGAGCAGGTCCCTCCCTTCCCTGTACAAACTGTGCTGTACAAACTGTTGGTGCTTTATAAATCCTATAAAATAATAATAATAATAATAATAATAATAATAATATACAGTATCTCACAAAAGTGAGTACACCCCTCACAATTTTGTAAATATTTTATTATATCTTTTCATGTGACAACATTGAAGAAATTATACTTTGCTACAATGTAAAGTAGTGAGTGTACATGTACAGCTTGCATAACAGTGTAAATGTGCTGTCCCCTCCAAATAACTCAACACATAGCCATTAATGTCTAAACCACTGGCAGCAAAAGTAAGTACACCCCTAAGTTAAAATGTCCAAATTGGGCCCAAAGTGTCAATATTTTGTGTGGCCACCATTATTTTCCAGCACTGCCTTAACCCTCTTGGGCATGGAGTTCACCAAAGTGTCACAGGTTGCCACTGAAGTCCTCTTTCACTCCTCCATGATGACATCACGGAGCTGGTGGATGTTAGAGACCTTGTGCTCCTCCACCTTCTGTTGGAGGATTACCCACAAATGCGCAAAAGGGTTTAAGTCTGGAGACATGCTTGGCCAGTCCATCACCTTTACCTTCAGCTTCTTTAGCAAGACAGTGGTCATCTTGGAGAAGTGTTTGGAGGGGATCATGCTGTGCTTCAGTAGGTCACAGTACATGTTGGCATTCATGGTTCCCTCAATAAACTGTAGCTCCCCAGTGTCGGCAGCACTCATGAAGCTCCAGACCATGACACTTCCACCACCATGCTTGACTGTAGGCAAGACACACTTGTCTTTGTACTCCTCACCTTGTTGCCGCCACATACGCTTGACACTAGGGATGAGCTTTGTGTTCGAATCGAACCCATGTTCGATTCGAACATCGGCTGTTCGATCGTTTGTCGAGCTGCGAACGATATGGGCCGTTCGCGCCAAATTCGTGTAGCGCGTCACGGCCCATAATTCACTGTGGCATCGCAGTGCATTGCTGGCTGATGATTGGCCAAGCATGCACTATGACCTGCATGCTTGGCCAATCACAGCGCCGTCGGTACAGAGAGCTGTAATTGGCCAAAGCCAGGGTAGCTTTGGCCAATTATGGCTCAGGGGGTTTAGAACACGCCCCACACTATACAAGGCCGCTTGCATGGCGGACCTGTGTAGTGTGTTCCGGCGTGCTTAGAGAGAGAGAGAGACAGTGTCATTTCATTTGAGTTAGCTAGATTAGGCAGGACAGTCAGTGAGTTAGCTGCACTTACAGTGTATTGTGTATATATATGCATCCCAGGTGTTGCATATATATATATATATATATATATATATATATATATATATATATACTGTATTCAGTTTAGCTAGATCCCTTCCTGTTATCTTCCTACTGACAGGCAGGCTTGTCTTGTTACAGTATTTACAGCTACCTGAAGAAAATTGCTGGTGTTCTTTTGATCCTATTAGTACCACAGTCAGGCAGCTAGACTATTTACAGTTAGTGTAGTGCGTCCTCCTCACAGTGTTCAGTTAAAGCTACAAGTTAGTTTAGTGTGACCTCTGCACAGTGTTCAGCTAAAACTAAAAGTTAGTGTAGTGCACAGTGTTCAGCTAAAGCTACAAGTTAGGGTAGTGCGTCCTCCTCACAGTGTTCAGCTAATGCTACAAGTTAGTTTAGTGTGACCTCTGCACAGTGTTCAGCTAAAGCTACAAGTTAGGGTAGTGCGTCCTCCTCACAGTGTTCAGCTAAAACTACAAGTTAGTGTAGTGCGACCTCTGCACAGTGTTCAGCTAAAGCTACAAGTTAGTGTAGTGTGTCCTCCTCACAGTGTTCAGCTAAAACTACAAGTTAGTGTAGTGAGACCTCTGCACAGTGTTCAGCTAAAGCTACAAGTTAGTGTAGTGTGTCCTGCTCATGGTGTTCAGCTAAAACTACAAGTTAGTGTAGTGCGACCTCAGCACAGTGTTCAGCTAAAGCTACAAGTTAATGTAGTGAGACCTCTGCACAGTGTTCAGCTAAAGCTACAAGTTAATGTAGTGCGTCCTGCTCACAGTGTTCAGCTAAAACTACAAGTTAGTGTAGTGCGACCTCTGCACAGTGTTCAGCTAAAGCTACAAGTTGGTGTAGTGTGTCCTCCTCACAGTGTTCAGCTAAAACTACAAGTTAGTGTAGTGCGACCTCTGCACAGTGTTCAGCTAAAGCTACAAGTTAGTGTAGTGCGTCCTCCTCACAGTGTTCAGCTAAACCTAAAAGTTTTTTTTTGCGAGCTCTGCACAGTGTTCAGCTAAAGCTACCTGTAGAAGGTTGGTGGTGTTTTCCTGATCCTATCACTACCACATGCAGCTAAATAAGCTACAAGTTAGTGTAGTGCGAGCTCTGCACAGTGTTCAGCTAAAGCTACAAGTTGGTGTAGTGTGTCCTCCTCACAGTGTTCAGCTAAAACTACAAGTTAGTGTAGTGAGACCTCTGCACAGTGTTCAGCTAAAGCTACAAGATAGTGTAGTGCGTCCTCCTCACAGTATTCAGCTAAAGCTACAAGTTAGTTTAGTGTGACCTCTGCACAGTGTTCATCTAAAGCTACAAGTTAGGGTAGTGCGTCCTCCTCACAGTGTTCAGCTAAAGCTACAAGTTGGTGTAGTGTGTCCTCCTCACAGTGTTCAGATAAAGCTACAAGTTAGGGTAGTGCATCCTCCTCACAGTGTTCAGCTAAAGCTACAAGTTGGTGTAGTGTGTCCTCCTCACAGTGTTCAGCGAAAACTACAAATTAGTGTAGTGCGACCTCTGCACAGTGTTCAGCTAAAGCTACAAGTTAGTGTAGTGCGTCCTCCTCAGTGTTCAGCTATAACTACAAGTTAGTGTAGTGCGACCTCTGCACAGTGTTCAGCTAAAGCTACAAGTTAGTGTAGTGCGTCCTCCTCACAGTGTTCAGCTAAACCTACAAGTTATTTTTTTGCGAGCTCTGCACAGTGTTCACCTAAAGCTACCTGTAGAAGGTTGGTGGTGTTTTCCTGATCCTATCACTACCGCAGGCAGCTAAATAAGCTACAAGTTAGTGTAGTGCGAGCTCTGCACAGTGTTCACCTAAAGCTACCTGTAGAAGGTTGGTGGTGTTTTCCTGATCCTATCACTACCGCAGGCAGCTAAATAAGCTAGAAGTTATATTTAGGTGAGCTCTGCACAGTGTTCAGCTAAAGCTACCTGTAGAAGGTTGGTGGTGTTCTCATACTACAGGCAGGCAGTTGATTTTGCTAGCTGCAGTATCAGTACATATATATATATATATATATATATATATATATATATATCCCAGCTTAGTGCAGCTACAGGCCATTAGTATGTCTGGAAGGCCAACAAGGAGAGGCAGACAGTCACAAGCTAATAAAAGAGGGCAAGCAGGCTCTGTGTCTAGAGGCAACAGTGCTGGTCGTGGAGACGGTGCATCCTCATCAGCACGTGGCCGTGGGACACGCTTGGCCTTTTTTTCGGCAGCTGGCCGTGCTGAGTCGCAACATGCGGAAGACTTGGTTGAGTGGATGACGTCCTCATCCTCCTCATCCTCTCTCACCCATACTCAGGGTACTTTGTCTGGCAAAGCAGCGACCTCTTCCCTCGGCTCAATGTCATCAGTGACTCCTTCCCTAGCCCCACCATGTCCTCCTGAGGAGTCCCTCGAACTGTTTGACCACAGTGTTGGGTACATGCTCCAGGAGGATGCCCAGCATTTGGAAGGCTCTGATGATGATACTGAGCTAGATGAAGGCAGTAACGTGAGCATGGACAGAGGGGGTGCCCAAGAAGGACAGCAATCTGGCAGTCATGCTCCCCCTGCTGCAGCATACTGCCAGGTTTGCTCCAGTGATGAGGAGGAAGGGGATTATGAGGTAACTGACTCAACGTGGGTGCCTGATAGGAGAGAGGAGGAGGAGGAGGCACATCACCAACGAGGCAGGATGCCCTCCAGGGGCCAGCCTAAGGGCAGCACACTGACTGCATCACACCCCAAAGCTCCGCATGTGCAGGGTGCTGCAGTCTCTGTGCATTATTCCAAAAGTTCTTTGGTGTGGGCCAAAAGTTCTTTGGTGTGGGTGAGACGAGTGCATCAGATCGCACCGCTGCTATTTGCAACATATGTCTCAAGCGTATCTCGCGTGGCCAAAACATCTCCCGCTTGGGCACCACATGCTTGACCAGACATATGTTGACCTGCCATGCAGTTCGTTGGCAGGCAGATCTAAAAGACCCACACCAAAGAACAAAAAGGACCTCTCCTTGCTCCTCATCAGCTGAGATCTCCAACTCCACTATACCTCCACTATACCTTCAGTCCTCTCTGAGACCTGCACTGAGAGGAATGAAGGTGTAGAATTAGGTGTGTCACAGCCAAGTACTTGTGGGCAATCTGCTTTCGGTACACCGACGTCAGATTGTACCAGGCAAATTTCCCTGCCCCAGCTGCTGCACCGCCGAAAGAAGTTCGCTCCCAGCCATCCACATGCCCAGCGGTTGAATGCTAGCTGGCAAAATTGCTAGCACTTCAACTACTGCCTTTTCGGTTGGTAGACTCTGCCCCCTTCCGTGAGTTTGTGGAATGTGCGGTTCCTCAGTGGCATGTGGAAGGCAATGTCTTGGCCTCGCTAGACAGGGCGGTCAGCGGTAAGGTGCATATTACCACTGACTCATGGTCCAGCAGGCATGGACAGGGACGTTACCTAAGTTTCACCGCGCATTGGGTGACTCTGCTGGCAGATGGGAAGGATGCAGGACAAGGTGCAGTAGTGTTAGAGGTTGTTCTGCCACCACGCCTCCAAAATGCCAGCACTAATGTGTATTGCATTCAAGGGGCTATTCAAGTACGCAGGCCAAAAGATGCCATGCGGTGCTTGAGCTGGTGTGCTTGGGGGACAGGAGCCACACTGGGGCAGAGGTTCTGTCAGCTCTGCAGGGGCAGGTTCAGAGGTGGTTGACGCCACGCCAACTTAAGGCAGGAATGGTGGTTTGCGACAATGGCACCAACCTCCTCTCTGCCCTCCGACAGGGACAAATGACCCATGTGCCCTGTTTGGCTCACATCCTTAACTTGGTGATGCAGCGGTTCTTGGGCAGGTACCCGGGCTTACAGGATGTCCTGAGGCAGGTCAGGAAAGTCTGTGTGCATTTCCGCCGGTCATATAATGCCAGTGCTTGGCTGGCGGACCTCCAAAAGGAGTTAACCTGCCCAAGAACCGCCTAATCTGTGACATGCCCACCAGGTGGAACGCAACGTTGGCCATGCTGCAGCGGCTGCACATGCAGCAGAGGGCCATCAATGAGTACCTGTGCGACTATGGCACCAGGACAGGGTCAGGGGAGCTTGTTTTTTTTTCCCCACGCCAGTGGGCCATGATCAGGGATGCATGCACTGTCCTGTCACCATTTGAGGAGGCCACGAGGATGGTGAGCAGTGACAGTGCATGCATCAGTGACATTGTCCCCCTTGTCCACCTGTTGGAGCACACACTGCGTGGAATAATGGACAGGGCACTTGAGGCAGAACAGAGGCAGGAAGAGGAGGACTTCCTTAGCTCTCAAGGCCCCCTTTATCCAGACAGTGTTCCTGCGTGCCCACCGATCACACAGGAAGAGGACGAGGAGAAGGAGGAGGACTGTGTCAGTATGGAGGTGGAGCCTGGCAATCAGCATCAGCAGCAGTCTTTAAGGGATCAGTCCCCAAGAAACACATGGACTTGTACGTGGCTGGGAGGAGGTGGCTGTGGACCATGTCGTCATTAGTGACCCAGAGGACTCCGGACCGAATGCCTCAGCAAACCTACGCTGCATGGCTCCCCTGATCCTGCAAAGCCTGCGTAAGGATCCTTGTATTTGTGGTATCAAGGAGAAGGACCAATACTGGCTGGCAACCCTCCTTGACGTTACAAGGGTAAGGTTGCGGACCTTATCTTGCCGTCGCAGAGGGAGCAGAGGATGAAACATCTTCAGGAGGCCTTGCAGAAAGGTCTGTGCAACGCATTCCCAGAGACTGGAAGGTTACAAACTCCTGTTTCTGGACAACGTGTTGCTGAGGCTTCAGTCAGTCAAAGAAGGAGCGGTGGAGAAGGTGGCCGCCTGACTGATGCGTTCAGACAATTTTTTAGTCCGCAGCCCCAAGGTATGATCAGTTCCAGCAACCATCGCCAGCGTCTGTTTTACATGGTGCAGGAATACCTAGGGGCAAGATCTGACTTGGACACCTTTCCCACCGAAAATCCTCTGGGTTACTGGGTCCTGAGGATGGATCACTGGCCAGAGCTTGCACAGTATGCAATTGAGCTACTGGCCTGTCCTGCATCCAGCGTTCTTTCGGAACGCACATTCAGTGCTGCTGAAGGCTTTGTAATCGATCACAGGATGTGTCTGTCCACCGACTCGATCGATCGACTGACCTTCATAAAGATGAATCAGTCTTGGATCACCACCAGCTACCAAGCACCTGATGCTGATGTAACCGAATAATTTTTTTTGAAATGTCAGATCCCTTCAAAGACTGCCTATGCTGGTGCTGAGTGACTATCCTGAGTAATCAACCTCTTCCTCCTCAATGATCACGCTGATAGCTTGTAAGAACATTTTTGGTTCTGGGCGCTGCCACCAGTGCCTACAGCCCAATTTTTCAGCCCCTGTTTAACAGGGGCGTGCAATTAAAATTTTTGATGAAATACTTTGCAGCAGGGCTCGTTCCTGCGTTCCAACTAGAGTTTCTGTGAGGGGTTGCAGTGTTGTGGCACCAGCACCAGTGCCTAAGGCCTAATTTTTCAGCCCCTGTTTAACAGGGGCATGTAATTACAATTCTGGATGCAATACTTTGCAGCAGGGCTCGTTCCTGCGTTCCAGCTAGAGTATCTGTGAGGGGTTGCAGTGTTGCGGCACCAGCACCAGTGTCTAAGGCCCAATTTTTCAGCCCCTGTTCAACAGGGGCATGTAATTACAATTCTTGATCTAATATTTCACAGCAGGGCCCGTTTCTGCGCCCACCAAGAGTGAGTGAGGACCTACAGTGTTGTGGCACCAGCATCACCACCACCACCAAAGGCCCAATTTTTCAGCCCCTGTTCAACAGGGGCATGTAATTACAATTCTTGATCTAATATTTCACAGCAGGGCCCGTTTCTGCACCCACCAAGAGCGAGTGAGGACTTACAGTGTTGTGGCACCAGCACCACCACCACCACCAAAGGCCCAATTTTTCTGCCCCTGTTCAACAGGGGCATGTAATTACAATTCTTGATCTAATATTTCACAGCAGGGCCCTGTGAGGGCTTGCAGTGTTGTGGGCATAACAACACCTAAGGGCCAAATTTCTGCTGAGTATATAGGGCAGGCCCCTACTTTCAAACATCCAACTTACAAAAGACTCCTACTTGCAAACGGAAGGAGACAACAGGAAGTGAGATGAAATCTACCCCTAGGAAGGGAAATTCTCTCCTGTAAGAGTTAATATGGGAAAAGCATTTCTCCTTTCCACTGATGCTTTATCACCAATCCTTGTTTCACAAAAAAAACCCAAATTTTCAAAAAACATTTGGCATTGGGACAAAAAGTGAGGTTCAATCTTTTGAAGAGGAGCACAGACAGCAAAACAAATGTCACAGGGGTGATGTTTTCCAAAAAGCTTAAAAAAGATTTTTTGGCTGGAGCTAAACACGTTAAAAATGTACCCGTTCAAGATTACAAACAGATTCTACTTAACAACAAACCTACAGTCCCTGTCTTGTTTGCACCGCCTGTATACTGCTGTTCAAAGTATATAGGGCCTGGTGGCCCCACACCTTTCCTTTTTTAATTTGGGTGCGGGGTTCCCCTTAATGTCCATACACGACCCAAAGGGCCTGGTAATGGACTGGGGGGTACCCATGCCCTCTGTCTCACTGATTTTCATCCATATTGCCAGGACCCGACATCACATTAAAGCCGCAAGCAGTTTTAAATGACTTTTTTTCCTTTAAAAAAGACATTTTGTGCAGGGACTGTTCTAAGCACGGGAAACACGCGCCACTTTACAGGCATACTACAGACACCCTCCAGGTACGATATTTAAAGGAATATTTCACTTTTTTTTTTTTTACTTTAAGCATCATTAAAATCACTGCTCCCGAAAAAACGGCTGTTTTTACAACTTTTTTTTGCATTGATACATGTCCCCTGGGGCAGGACCCGGGTCCCCAAACCCTTTTTAGGACAATACCATGAAAATTAGCCTTTAAAATGAGCACTTTTGATTTCGAACGTTCGAGTTCTATAGACGTCAATGGGGTTCTAACGTTCGTGCAAATTTTCAGTCCGTTCGCAGGTTTTGGTGCGAACTGAACCGGGGGGTGTTCGGCTCATCCCTACTTGACACCATATGAACCAAATAAGTTTATCTTGGTGTCATCAGACCACAGGACATGGTTCCAGTAATTCATGACCTTAGTCTGCTTGTCTTCAGCACACTGTTTGCAGGCTTTCTTGTGCATCATCTTTAGAAGAGGCTTTCTTCTAGTACGACAGCTATGCAGACCAATTTGATGCAGTGTGCGGCATATAGTCTGAGCACTGACAAACTGACCCCCACCCCTTCAACCTTTGCAGCAATGCTAGCAGCACTCATACATCTATTTCCCAAAGACAAACTCTGGATGTGACGCTTAGCATGTGCACTCAACTTCTCTGATTGACTATGGCGAGGCCTGTTCTGAGTGGAACCTGTCCTGTTAAACCGCTATATGGGCTTGGCCACCGTGCTACAGCTCAGTTTCAGAGTCTTGGTAAACTTCTTATAGCCTAGGCCATCTTTATGTAGAGCAACAATTCTTTTTTTCAGATCCTCAGAGAGTTCTTGGCCATGAGCTGCCATGTTGAACTTCCAGTGACCAGTATGAGAGAGTGAGAGCGATAACACCAAATTTAACACACCTGCTCCCCATTCACACCTGAGACCTTGTAACACTAACAAGTCACATGACACCAGGTAGGGAAAATGGCTAATTGGGCCCAATTTGGACATTTTCACTTAGGGGTGTACTCGCTTTTGTTTTCAGCAGTTTAGACATTAATGGCTGTGTGTTGTGTTACTTTGAGGGACAGCAAATTTACACCATTATACAAGCTGTACACTCACTACTTTACATTGTAGCAAAGTGTCATTTCTTCAGTGTTGTCACATAAAAAGATATAACAAAATATTTACAAAAATGTGAGGGATGTACTCACTTTTGTGAGATACTGTATATGTGCTTTATATTATTTTTTTTCCCAGCAAATAATTTAAATTAGGAACATGGAGCAGGAGATGAAACTGTTAAATAGTGCTTTTTTAGGGTGATCTACTGAATGAATGGGTTAAGTATTAAAATAAGGGTATGTCCTGGTTAATTAAGAGTTAACTAATTCCCTGTACACACAATAAACATTCTTCTGTGTTAGCTGCAGCTTGCTCACTCACAGATTGCTGTCTGTCAGGGAACTCAGGAGATAAGACAGTTAGAGCCCATTCACACAGGGGCAACACGACTTCCAGCGCGACTTTGGGAGGCAACTTGGACACGACTTGAGTATGAATCACAGCACGACTTTTGGGGCAACTTACAACACAAATTGAAGTCGCCTCCAGGACAGGGAACTTTACAAGTGGCCAATCAGAGCTTATCAGCTGTGTGTGAGAAGGAGGGGCTGGCTGTTTAGTGTAGTAAATTACTTTTGTTTCCTTTCTGCTTCCTGTAAAGTTGCCTCAGTATGAACATTGATCCGACTTGGAGGCAACTTCCATTGAAATCAATGGATACAAGTCGCCTTCTAGTCGGATTGAAGTAGTACAGGAACCTTTTCTGAAGTCGGAGCGACTGCAGTAGTGTGCATTAAGACGGATCCATTCACTTATATTGACTTTTAAAAGAAGCGCGACTTGAGGTGACCAAGTGCGACTCAGGGCGACTTGAAGTCGGATACAAAGTTGCCTCTGTGTGAATGGGCTCTAAGTGTGTTACTTTTGTTATTGTTTACAAATGTTACACTGAATGATCAATGTGATTGGCTGTAACAGTGATCATTCAATGAGAAAGGCTTCTGACTGGCTCCCTGTCATGGTTATGCAGTAATCTTTGTCTGTCAGCTTACTTCCTCCATGTGTTCACCTTTAGAGGCCAGCCACTCTCACCTGACTGCTTATATAATCTTCCCTCTGCATAGCTCCACCTCAGCCTCTAATTAGGAACACTATATTAACCTGTGCATTGCAAGCCAAGCTTGCTGATCAACCATTGTGTGTTTAGCTTTCATGTGAAACTTGCTGTGTCTCCTACGTCTGATTCCAGTTACCAATCTTAGCCTGTTCTCGACTATCCCTGTCTGCTTGTGACTCTGTCCTTTGGAGTGTTCTATGTTTATCCTTGTCTGCTAGTTGCCTTGACCTTTGGCTTATCCCTTTATTATCCTTGTTGTTCCAGCCTGCTGCTTCCTTCCTTTTTCTCCTGTAGTCTACCGTGAGCGTGAGCTGTGAGACCCTGGGGGCCGTGACCTGGAGCCAGACTGCAACGCAGTCCATCCTCACCACTAGAGGCTCTGGTGAACACCTGCTGGCTCTTAGACTCCGTGCCCTGGGCAATCTATGCTCTAGCTCCCAGTGGAATCTGTGTTGGTGCTTCAGTAGACCTGCTTCCTGAACCTCCCAGAGTTCAATCCGCAGCAGTCAGTCCTAGGGTCTACTACCTTAGTAGTGCACTCCTGACTCCTACGGAGTGCATCTGTCACCTGGACTCAGGTGACCTGACAGTTTGATCAGCCATGGACCCGGCTGATGTGCTGCTACCTGAAGATGATCCATTGCAGGGCCTAGTTCGCAGACTTGAGACCCAGGAATTTAATCAGACCCAGGTGATGTGATTCCTTCAGGATTTGGCCTCCTGTTTTGAACAGGTTCAGGCCTCCTCAGGACCTCCGGTTCAACCAGCGCAACCGCTATCTGCTGCTGCATCTATTCTGAAGGGGGTTCCTTAGCCAGTGCACAATTCATTTTGAGCTTCAGCCCCAAAACTTCCTGTCCGATCGAGCAAAGGTAGCCTATATTGTATCCCTCCTGTCCGGTAAGGCGTTAGCCTGGGTTGCCCCTCTGTGGGAACTGAATGATCCAGTAGTATCTAGCCTGTCTGACTTCCTGAAACTTTTTAGGAATATCTTCGAGGGTCGTGTCTCCTCAATGACCAGCGCCCTTTTACATCTCTGTCAAGAGTCCGCTTCTGTGGGACAGTACGCTCTTCATTTTTGTATTTTGACTGCTGAACTGAGCTGGTATAATGAGGCCTTAGTTGTAACCTTTTTACATGGCCTCTCTGATAGAGTGAAGTATGAATTAGCAGGAAGAGCTATTCCTACTGATCTGGATGGTGTCATCACCTTGTGTAACCAGATCGATATTCGCTTTCAAGAGAGGACTCTGGAAAAAAGACGCCAGCACTCCCCGTTCTTTAGACAGCCTGAGCTCCCTGTCCCCTCTTTTTGTCCTAAGGAGCACCTCCTGCCTGCTGAGGAACCTATGCAGCTGGGCCGGACCAAGCTATCTCCCGAAGAACGCTCTAGGCAAAGAACTCTGGGCCTGTGCCTCTATTGTGGGGTCAAAGGTCATTTTTGTGACACTTTATCTCTTCATCCGGAAAAATGCTTTGGGCTAATACATCTGGAAAGTGGAGTATTGGACCCTGAAATATCACCTTCACCTTCTCGTCTTCTCCTTTCTGTGTTCCTTCATGTCAGTGCTTCCTCTTATTCGGTCTCGGCATATCTGGATTCCGGAGCCACTGGCAATTTCGTGGACTGGGGAACTGCATCTTCCATGAGGCTTACCCTTTTGCCCCTCACAACGCCATTGGTGGTCTTGGAGATTAATGGCACTGTTCTACCAGGGAGCCCTATCCGCTTCCAGACTCTCCCTGTTAAGACGTCAGTAGGGACACTCCACCAGGAGTGGATATCCTTCCTTGTCTTACCTAAGGCTTCATCTCCTATCATTTTAGGTCTTCCTTGGTTATGGCTCCATTCTCCACATGTTGACTGGACTGCTGGACAGTTCCTAGCTTGGGGTTCCTCCTGTTACTCTTCCTGCCTACTCAAGGTTGCCCCAAAAGAGAAACTTCCTGTTGCCACAATTCCAGTATCTTCTGCTCTCCCTGCTGTATATAGTGATTTCTGGGATGTGTCCTGCAATAGTCGGGCCAAAGCACTCTCTAGGTCATGTGGCACTCTGGATGAGGAGCCCACCTGTGAACCTGAGCCGATCATTTACTCCAGTTTGCATAACCATTTACCCTTGCCTGTCCCTAAACTCCCTTGGACGCACAGCCATTCGGTTAACTTGTCCGCAAGTTTCACAGTCGCTACGCCCTGCGATGTGATTGAGGTAGTCGCCACACCTGGAAAATGCTATTCAGTTGGCCTTTGTACCAGTTATGCCAACCTAGCCCATGCCCAGTGAGCTTCCTGCTTTTTCCTATTCAGGACCTTCTGTAACCTGGCCTCACCCTACTACTACTACGTCCATTCAAACTTGTCTAAGAGGCTCAATCCATCCTTTGGATAGACTGCCTCGTTTGGCCAGGTGGGGTTTTCAACCTTTCTTTCTGGACACTCTGCATTCTGCTTGTGTTTCAGCTATCCAGCTTGACTCTTGTGACACGTCACCTTCTAACCAACCTGGTCTCAGGGATCCACTGACCTCTGCCCAGTCTGATGGTCCTGTGCTTTATGTCCAGCTCATCTTTAAGGGTCTGGGGGACCCTGTTCAGACTCCTGATGGTCTTCTCATGCCCTTACCCATTCCTAAGAAGCCTTTAGTCCTTAATAAGTCCTCTCATCCTCTCCCTACCTCGGTTTCGGTCTCTGAGGATAATCTAAAGTATGAGGTTAGTCAAGTTCTGGATTCCCGGTGCCGTAGAGGCATTCTTCAGTACCTCGTACATTGGAAAGGGTTTGATCCTGAGGAGAGGTCTTGGATCACTGCATCTGAGATCTTTTCGCCTCGTCTGTTGAGGAGGTTTTATCTGGAGTTTCCCTTTAAGCCTTGGCCCAGGCGGGGGAGGCCTCGTAAGAGGGGGGGCTACTGTCATGGTTATGTAGTAATCTTTGTCTGTCAGCTTACCTCCTCCATGTGTTCACCTTTAGAGGCCAGCCACTCTCACCTGACTGCTTATATAATATTCCCTCTGCATAGCTCCACCTCAGCCTCTAATTAGGAACACTATATTAACCTGTGCATTGCAAGCCAACCTTGCTGATCGACCATTGTGTGTTGATCTTTCGTGTGCAACTTGCTGTGTCTCCTACGTCTGATTCCAGTTACCGATCTTGGCCTGTTCTCGACTATCCCTGTCTGCTTCCTTCCTCTTTTTCCTGTAGTCTACTGTGAGCGTGAGCTGTGAGACCCTAGGGTCTGCGACCTGGAGCCAGACTGCAGCGCAGTCCATCCTCACCACTAGAGGCTCTGGTGAACACCTGCTGGCTCTTAGACTCTGTGCCCTGGGGAATCTATGCTATAGTTCACAGTGGGATCTGTGTTGGTGCTCCAGTAGACCTGCTTCCTGAACCTCCCAGAGTTCAATAAGCAGCAGTCAGTCCTAGGGTCCACTACCTTAGCGGTGCACTCCTAACTCCTACAGAGTGCATCTGTCACCTGGACTCAGGTGACCTGACACTCCCAATTGTATGATTTGGGAGCTCATCTTTCTACAAACACCAAATCTTACAGGGCTGTGTATCAGAGAGAACATGGGAGAGGGGAAACTGCTGGCAGTCTCTTGGACGAACAGGAGACACCTTGTGTGCAGAGGAGGAGATTTTATGGATGTGTGTAACACTCCAAAGGTAGGCAGCTGGTTAAAAGATTTGTGAGTTTTTAATATTGCCTTCTGAGCTCCACGAAAAGACCCTCTCCATGCTGTATGGTTCTTAACCACTTCAATAACGGGCCATAGTCATATGACGTCCACAGATGGGATCTCCCATCCTGGGCAGGTGTCATATGACGTCCTCGGATTCTCGCCACTCCTGCGGGCCTCCGGGGGTGATCAGCCCAACCCTGATCACAGTAAAGAGCCAATGAAATTGGCTCTTTACCACATGACCGGCTGTGGCCAATCACAGCCAGTCACAGAATGTCAACTAACCGCAGTAACGAGATGTTTCGGGGCTCTCCTCCTCACACACCAATCGTGTGTGAGAAGGAGATTGTGGTAGCATCTCGTTACCGCTTACAGTGTACACCAATCACACTGATTCCCCCCTAATAAAGAGGAACTGTCACCACCCATCAAAGTACCTGCCACCAGCCATCAAAGTACCTGTCACCACCCATCAAAGTACCTGTCGCAGCCCATCTGAGTAGCTGAGTACCTGTCACAGCCCATCTGAGTACCTGAGTACCTCTCACAGCCCATTTGAGTACCTGTCACTGCCCATCAGAGTACCCGAGTGCCATTTACCAGCCCATCAGAGTACCCGAGTAGCTATCTGTAGCCCATCAAAGTACCCGAGTACCTGTCACCAGGCCATCAGAGTACTCGAGTACCTGTCACCAGGCCATCAGAGTACCCAAGTACCTGTCACCAGCTCATCAGAGTACCCGAGTACCTGTCACCAGCCCATCAGAGTACTCGAGTACCTGTCACTAGCCCATCAGAGTACCCAAGTACCTGTCACAGCCCATCAGAGTACCCGAGTACCTGTCACTAGCCCATCACAGTAACCGAGTACCTGTCTCCAGCCCATTAGAGTACCCGAGTACCTATCTGCAGCCCAGATAGGTACTCGGGTAGAATATACGTTGGGGTGTTTACTTTCCAAAATGGGGTCATTTTGTGGGTAATTCCACTGTCCTGGTGCTCAAGGACCTTCAAAAGTGTGAAAGGTAGGAATGAAATGATGTAATTTATGCTCCTAGAACGCCTGAAGGTACTACTTCAATGTTGGGCCTGGCTGTGCAAAAGTCTCACACATGTGGTATCGCCATACTCAGGAGGGGTAGTAAAATGTGTTTTAGGGTGTAATTTTTGCTATATACATGCTATGTGTTAGAAATATCTTATAAATTGACAACTTTGTGTAAAAAAAAAAAAGATTTTTATTTTCATTCCACCTTTTCTGAAGACTTGTGTAAAAAAAATAACCGTTCAAAAGACTCATAACGCTTCATAGAATATACTTTGGGGTGTTTGTTTTCCAAAATGGGGTCATTTTGTGGGTAATGCCATTATCCTAGTGCTCCAGGGCCTTCAAAAGTGTAATAGGTTGTTAGGAAATTAGAGGTGTAATTTATGCTCCTAGAACGCCTGACGGTGCTCCCTGCATGTTGGGCCTCTGTATGTGGACAGGCTGTGTAAAAGTCTCACACATGATGTATCGCCATACTCAGGAGGAGTAGCAGAATGTATTTTGGTGTGCCATTTTTGCTATATCCATGCTTTGAGTTAGAAATATTTTATAAACTGACCACTTTGTGTGAAAAAAAATAAGTTTTAATTTTCTTTCCACGTTTTCCGAAGACTTGTGGGAAAAAAAATGAACCATTCAAAAGACTCATTATGCCTCATAGAATAGACATTGGGGTGTTTGCTTTCCAAAATGGGGTCTTTTTGTGGGTAATTCCACTGTCCTGGTGCTCCAGGGCCTTCACAAATGTAATAGGTCGTTTTTAGAGGTGTAATTTATGCTCCTAGAACTCCTGATGGTGCTCCCGGCATGTTGGACCTCTCTGTGTGGCCAGGCTGTGTAAAAGTCCCACACACATGGTATCACCATACTCAGGAGGAGTAGCAGAATGTATTTTGGGGTGTAATTGGAAGTATGCATATGCTGTGTGTGAAAAATAATTTGTTTTTATGACAATTGTGAAAAAAAAAAATTCTTCATATTCCCAAGAATTGTGGGAAAAAATTACAACTTCAAAAAACTCACCATGCCTCTTACTAAATACCTTTGACTGTCTACTTTTCAAAAAGGGGTCATTTGGGGGGCATTTGTACTTTCCTGACATTTCAGGGCCTCAAGAAATGAGATCCCTCAGTGCATCAGGTGGGATCAATTTTCAGTGATTTGCACCATAGCTTGTAGACTCTATAACTTTCACAGAGATTAAGGCCCCTTTCACACTGGGGCGGTGGGGGCGTCGGCAGTAAAAGGCTGCTATTTTTAGCGGCACTTTACCGTCATTTTAGCGATGGTATTCGGCCGATAGCGGGGTGGTTTTAACCCCTGCTAGCGGCTGAAAAAGGGTTAAAACCTCCCGCAAAGCGCCGCTATAGCCGCGCTGCCCCATTTATTTCAATGGGTAGGAGCAGTGAAGGAGCAGTGTATACATCGCTCCTTCACCGCTACAAAGATGCTGTTTGCATGAGTTTTTTTTCCCTCCTGCCAGCGCACCGCTCCAGTGTGAAAGCCCTCGGGCTTTCACACTGGAGACACAGCAGTTTCAGGTCGGTTTGCAGGCGCTATTTTTAGCGCAATAGCGCCTGCAAACCGCCCCAGTCTGAAAGAAGCCTAAATAATATCCACTAATTTAGGTTATTTTTACCAAAGAGATGTAGCAGTATAAATTTTGGCCCAAATTTATGAACAAAAATGACTTATTTGCAAAATATTATCATAGAAACTAAGTGTTTTTTTTTCCAAATTTTTGCTCTCTTTTCACTTATGTCGCAAAAAATAAAAAACCCAGTGCTGATTAAATACCACCAAAAGAAAGCTCTATTTGTATAAAAAAAAAAAAAAATTTTTGGGTACATTGTTGTATGACTGAGTAATTGGCATTCAAAGCGTGAGAACACTGAAAGCTAAAAATTGGTCTGGGCAGGCAGGGTATATAAATGCCCTGTATTGAAGTGGTTAAAAAAAAATATTTTATATATATATATAGATATATATATATATATATATATATATCTATATATATCTATATCTATATCTTTTTTTTTTTTTTGCATTGGCGCACTTTTCCCATGCCATTGCCAAGCTTTCTATACCATTTTTTTTTTACAAGAGCTTGTCTTCTAGCCTTAAAAAAAGGCAGAAAAAAAGATCCCGTAATAGACTTGGGATTTAGTGTTAGGTTTGGGGTTTGCAGACTTCCTGCTGGATTCACTGAATGTTCATTAAACCAAACCCAGGCATCCTTCTCCACTCTGACTGACACTGTGGTAGCCCAAGAAAAAATGACTAGTTGCTCAAGAATCCCATATTCACACTATATTCAGCTTACATGATAACATAATAATGTTAAAATGGAAATCACTGGAACGATATCTAGGACCTGAGAAAAAGAAAAATCCCCCTTCATTGGGACTTTGTAGGCAACACACACGTAATTTTATGCAAAAAGTATATGTAGCAATAACTCTCGGTGGAGCTGCTGGTTTAAGCAGGCTTGTTACCTTCACTCTCCTTCCCTCTGTTTCACCAGCACCGGGTCTAGGGTTCCGTTGAGTTTACCTCTGGATGATACAAGCACCAACACTTGAGTGCGTTGTCAATGCTTTATTGAACAATTAACGAAGGAAGTAGAAGGAAAGAGGCAGAAGGGAAACTGCAGGGAAGCTCAAATACCTCTTTGTAGGATTCTTGACAAATGTCCTTTAGAGTTTAATATTACAGTAGAATGCGCTCCCCTTGTGGGACACACTCCTTGCTCGCCTGGATAGGCCTCTCTCACTTGCCTAGCAGCCAGTACATAGCATGAACAAAAGTCTCTGCCACAGACTTGCTTGGGATGAACCCGTACGATCCTCTGCCACAGGATGTATTGGTTTTGCAGTGAATGTCAGTCACAGTGCTTGAACCTTCAAGCCAACCCGTCAACATTATGCTGTAAAGTTACTTTAGGATACGTCCTCCAACCGAGTCACCAGGCCCCTCTCCAGACCAACACTCTGCATGATCCTTCCATGACGGGTCCTCCCCTGGGATCTCCTCAGTTGTCCAGCTTCTTCACTCTGAATAGACAGCTCAGGACCATTCCTCGGCTGTTGTGGTAGGCCCCAGACAAGCTTCTGGGCCCACCCATGCGCCACAGCGACACGGGCCTCTGGAACGGAGGACCATGAGGTAGCACTCTAACGCATACCTGTCGGCCAGGAGGGCCAGAAGGTGGCTGTAAAACGACCCTAGAACATGGCGTCTGTCCCATAAATACCCTCTCCCAGAATCCCACTCGGAGGACCACCTCCACCGAGTTGTCTCCGGGACAGAAGAGCATCCATACGCTTTGACACGTTGCCTTTCCAACACTAGCCGATAACGACAAAGTAACAACGACACCCACCAGCCCAGTATGGAAACACATGCAACGTCAGCCAAGCTGGAACAGAGGCAAATCTAACTTCCCCTAACGAGCAATTTACTAAATTTACCTATCAGATGGTAGATCGCAAATCTACAAGCGCTACATATATTTATTGAGTATGCATAAAAACATACGATCATGTGGTGATCGATATTAAAAAGACATCAAAATTTTACAAAAAATGTGCAAAAATAAAAAAACAACAAAAACAACAAGTTACATGAAAAATATGACAGAAGAAATGGTACTTTCCGGTATATAGTGATCCCTGGTATCATTTTTTCTGTCATATTTTTCATATAACTTCTTGTTTTTGTTGTTTTTTATGTTTGCACATTGTTTGTAAAATTTTGATGTCTTTTTAATATCGATCACCACATGATCGTATGTTTTTATGCATACTCAATAAATATACTTTTTGCATAAAATTGCACAAAGGAGGACATTATATATAAATGTTAAGTGATGGGGCCTATTCATTTTTTGGGTCTTCCATCATACTGCTCCCAGAATGGCTTTGAACCTCCTTTCCATTGCACCCATGGTGAAGCCACTAACCTTCTCCATGTTGGGCAGACCCAGAAAACAGCTGATTAATGACCACTAATTTTCAACTTATATTTCCGACACCAGGCATATCCTAGCAAGGGATGTGGCTCTGTGACCCTGCCACCAATCAGGCTCAACCATGAGATGTGTGCTGTTGTTCCTAACCTTCCAGGCCTGATGCTTGATGAAGACAAATCTGGTTTGAGATGAAACTAGGCCTGAGCTTAGGGGTCTATAAGGTTGCATTGCCTTGCCAGAGGGTCTGCCCCTGGAGGAGTGAAGCTGGATTCTGGATTAAAGGACTAGGGAGGAGGTTTGTCTGCTGGACAGTGTTCCAAAGAGCAAGGTAGGTTCAGGGAGTCTAGTGACTCATCCTGTGGATTTATATGCTACAACTGCTTACAGTCAGAAGAATACAGAAAGCCGGTCTGGTGTAAAGGCTCCTTTTCTGTACTGGCTGTAAGTAGGGTTTTTTGGAATCTATGCATTGTTCTTTAGGGTGTTCTGTGCCCTAACTTTCTCTCTGGAGTTATTTAGCCTGAATATGCTCCTAACAACTATCCAAAAGTGAATGGCACCCTTCTGATCATGTTCTCAAGAATTCAACTTTGACATGAAATGTCAGCCCACCTAACTAATTTCACATTGCCTTATTACCAGGCCTTATCCATCCCTACTCATGATTTCTACTTTACAGCTATTAATTCATTATTAGTCCTTTAACTGTGTATCCTATAGTCTTAATACTCATTGCTATCGTGTTTGCACACTTGAAGGTTTTCTATGTTAAAGGGTGGTGGCACCAAGTAGGGATGGGAATAGGACCTTGATGGTGACTTTGACTAACATCAACCCCTTTATTTTCTACTGTCAGCTATCAGGGTATAGGTCCAAGTAAAAGCTCTACACCTTTGGATTACCTGGGGTCTTTTCAGGGGGAGGCACAGACCCTTACACTGTTCAGATATTGTAACTTTGTTGACCATATTGTAACTCCATTGCTGGGACCCAGATCCAACTCAGTTCCTCCAAGCATTTGACTACCGACCCTCTCTGTTCATATTGTTTACAATTACCCACTAGGGATGAGCTTTGCGTTCGAGTCAAACCCATGTTCGACTCGAACATCAGCTGTTCGATCGTTCGCCGAATTGCGAACGATATGGGCCGTTCGCACCAAATTCGTGTGGCGTGTCACGGCCCATAATTCACTGCGGCATCGCAGTGCATTGCTAGCTGATGATTGGCCAAGCATGCACTATGACCCGCATGCTTGGCCAATCACAGTGCCGTCAGTAGAGAGAGCTGTAATTGGCCAAAGCCAGGGTGGCTTTGGCCAGTTATGGCTCAGGGGGTTTAGAACACACCCACACTATATAAGGCCCTGAGTAGTGCGTTCCAGCGTGCTTAGAGAGAGAGAGAGAGACAGTGTCATTTCATTTGAGTTAGCTAAATTAGGCAGGACAGTCAGTGAGTTAGCTGCACTTACAGTGTATTGTGTATATATATGCATCCCAGGTGTTGTGTGTATATATATATATATATATATATATATATATATATATATATATATATACACTGTATTCAGTTTAGCTAGATCCGTATCTGTTATCTTCCTACTGACAGGCAGGCTTGTCTTGTTACAGTATTTACAGCTACCTGAAGAAAATTGCTGGTGTTCTTTTGATCCTATTAGTACCACAGTCCGGCAGCTAGACTATTTACAGTTAGTGTAGTGCGTCCTCCTCACAGTGTTCAGTTAAAGCTACAAGTTAGTTTAGTGTGACCTCTGCACAGTGTTCAGCTAAAGCTACAAGTTAGTGTAGTGCGTCCTTTGAACAGTATTCAGCTAAAACTACAAGTTAGTGTAGTGTGACCTCTGCACAGTGTTCAGCTAAAGCTACAAGTTGGTGTAGTGCGTCCTCCTCACAGTGTTCAGCAAAAACTACAAGTTAGTGTAGTGTGACCTCTGCACAGTGTTCAGCTAAAGCTACAAGTTAGTGTAGTGCATCCTCCTCACAGTGTTCAGCTAAAACTACAAGTTATTGTAGTGCGACCTCTGCAAAGTGTTCAGCTAAAGCTACAAGTTAGTGTAGTGTGTCCTCCTCACAATGTTCAGCTAAAACTACAAGTTAGTGTAGTGCGACCTCTGCACAGTGTTCAGCTAAAGCTACAAGTTAGTGTAGTGCGTCCTCCTCACAGTGTTCAGCTAAAACTACAAGTTAGTGTAGTGCGACCTCTGCACAGTGTTCAGCTAAAGCTACAAGTTGGTGTAGTGCGTCCTCCTCACAGTGTTCAGGAAAAACTACAAGTTAGTGTAGTGTGACCTCTGCACAGTGTTCAGCTAAAGCTACAAGTTAGTGTAGTGCATCCTCCTCACAGTGTTCAGCTAAAACTACAAGTTAGTGTAGTGCGACCTCTGCAAAGTGTTCAGCTAAAGCTACAAATTAGTGTAGTGTGTCCTCCTCACAATGCTCAGCTAAAACTACAAGTTAGTGTAGTGCGACCTCTGCACAGTGTTCAGCTAAAGCTACAAGTTAGTGTAGTGTGTCCTCCTCACAGTGTTCAGCTAAAACTACAAGTTAATGTAGTGCGACCTCTGAACAGTGTTTAGCAAAAGCTACAAATTAGTGTAGTGCATCCTCCTCACAGTATTCAGCTAAAACTACAAGTTAGTGTAGTGCGACCCCTGCACAGTGTTCAGCTAAAGCTACAAGTTAGTGTAGTGTGTCCTCCTCACAGTGTTCAGCTAAAACTACAAAGTTAGTGTTGTGCGACCTCTGCACAGTGTTCAGCTAAAGCTACAAGTTAGTGTAGTGCGTCCTCTGAACAGTAGGGATGAGCCGAACACCCCCCGGCACCAGAACCTGCGAACGGACCGAAAATTCACACGAACGTTAGAACCCCATTGACGTCTATTGGACTCGAACGTTCAAAATCAAAAGTGCTAATTTTAAAGGCTAATTTGCATGGTATTGTCCTAAAAAGGGTTTGGGGACCCGGGTCATACCCCAGGGGACTTGTATCGATGCAAAAAAAACTTTTAAAAACGTCCGTTTTTTTCGGGAGCAGTGATTTTAATGATGCTTAAAGTAAAAAAAAAAAGTGAAATATTCCTTTAAATATCGTACCTGGGGTGTGTCTACAGTATGCCTGCAAAGTGGCGCGTGTTTCCCGTGTTTAGAACAGTCCCTGCACAAAATGTCATTTTTAAAGGAAAAAATCTCATTTAAAACTGCTTACGGGTTTAATGTAACGTCGGGTCCTGGCAATATGGGTGAAAATCAGTGAGACAAACGGCATGGGTACCCCCCAGACCATTACCAGGCCCTTTGGGTCTTGTATGGATATTAAGGGGAACCCCGCACCCAAATTAAAATAAGGAAAGGTGTGGGGCCACCAGGCCCTATATACTCTGAACAGCAGTATACAGGCGGTGCAAACAAGACAGGGACTGTAGGTTTGTTGTTAAGTAGAATCTGTTTGTAATTTTTAAGGGGTACATTTTTAACGTGTTTAGCTCCAGCCAAAAAATCTTTTTTAAGCTTTTTGGAAAACATAGGGAAGGGTTATCACCCCTGTGACATTTGTTTTGCTGTCTTTCCTCCTCTTCAGAAGATTTCACCTCACTTTTTGTCCCAATGACAAATGTTTTTTGAAAATTTGGGTTTTGTGGAACAAGGATTGGAAAGCATCAGTGGAAAGGAGAAATGTTTTTCCCATATTAACTCTTACAGGAGAGAATTTCCCTTCCTAGGGGTAGATTTCATCTCACGTCCTGTTGTCTCCTTCCATTTGCAAGTAGGAGTCGTTTGTAAGTTAGATGTTTGAAAGTAGGGGCCTGCCCTATATACTCAGCAGAAATTTGGGCCTTAGGTGTTGTTGTGGCCACAACACTGTAAGCCCTCACAGGGCCCTGCTGTGAAATATTAGATCAAGAATTGTAATTACATGCCCCTGTTGAACAAGGGCAGAAAAATTGGGCCTTTGGTGGTGGTGGTGCCACAACACTGTAAGTCCTCACTCGCTCTTGGTGGGTGCAGAAATGGGCCCTGCTGTGAAATATGAGATCAAGAATTGTAATTACATGCCCCTGTTGAACAGGGGCTGAAAAATTAGGCCTTAGGCACTGGTGCTGGTGCCACAACACTGCAACCTCTCACAGATACTCTAGTTGGAACACCGAAATGAGCCCTGCTGCAAAGTATTGCATCAAAAATTGTAATTACATGCCCCTGTTAAACAGGGGCTGAAAAATTGGGCCTTAGGCACTGGTGCTGGTGCCACAACACTGCAACCCCTTACAGATACTCTAGTTGTAACGCAGAAACGAGCCCTGCTGCAAAGTATTGCATCAAAAATTGTAATTACACGCCCCTGTTGAACAGGGGCTGAAAAATTGGGCCTTAGGCACTGGTGGTGGCGCCCAGAACCAAAAATGTTTTTACAAGCTATCAGCGTGATGATTGATGAGGAAGAGGATAATTACTCAGGGATAGTCACTCAGCATCAGCATAGGCAGTCTTTGAAGGGATCTGAGATTTCAAAAAAATTATTCGGTTACATCAGCATCAGGTGCTTGGTAGCTGGTGGTGATCCAAGACTGATTCATTTTTATGAAGGTCAGTCGATCGACCGAGTCGGTGTGATCGGTTACAAAGCCTCCAGCAGCACTGAATGTGCGTTCCGAAAGAACGCTGGATGCAGGACAGGCCAGTAGCTCAATTGCATACTGTGCAAGCTCTGGCCAGTGATCCATCCTCAAGACCCAGTAACCCAGAGGATTTTCGGTGGGAAAGGTGTCCAAGTCAGATCTTGCCCCTAGGTATTCCTGCACCATGTAAAACAGACGCTGGCGATGGTTGCTGGAACCGATCATACCTTGGGGCTGCGGACCATAAAATTGTCTGAACGCAACGGTCAGACGGCCACCTTCTCCACCGCTCCTTCTTTGACTGACCGAAGCCTCAGCAACACGTTGTCCAGAAACAGGAGTTTGTAACCTCCCAGTCTCTGGGAACGCATTGCACAGACCTTTCTGCAAGGCCTCCTGAAGATGTTTCATCCTCTGCTCCCTCTGCGATGGCAAGATAAGGTCTGCAACCTTACCCTTGTAACGTGGATCAAGGAGGGTTGCCAGCCAGTATTGGTCCTTCTCCTTGATACCATGAATACGAGGATCCTTACGCAGGCTTTGCAGGATCAGGGAGGCCATGCAGCGTAGGTTTGCTGAGGCATTCGGTCCGGAGTCCTCTGGGTCACTAAGGACGACATGGTCCGCAGCCACCTCCTCCCAGCCACGTACAAGTCCATGTGTTTCTTGGGACTGATTCCTTAAAGACTGCTGCTGATGCTGAGTGCCAGGCTCCACCTCCATACTGACACAATCTTCCTCCTCCTCCTCTTCCTGTGTGATCGGCGGGCACGCAGAAACACTGTCTGGATAAAGGGGGCCTTGAGAGAGGAAGAGGAAGTCCTCCTCTTCCTGCCTCTGTTCTGCCTCAAGTGCCCTGTCCATTATTCCACGCAGCGTGTGCTCCAACAGGTGGACAAGGGGGACAGTGTCACTGATGCATGCACTGTTACTGCTCACCATCCATGTGGCCTCCTCAAATGGTGACAGGACAGTGCATGCATCCCTGATCATGGCCCACTGGCGTGGGGAAAAAAAACAAGCTCCCCTGACCCTGTCCTGGTGCCATAGTCGCACAGGTACTCATTGATGGCCCTCTGCTGCGTGTGCAGCCGCTGCAGCATGGCCAACGTTGAGTTCCACCTGGTGGGCATGTCACAGATTAGGCAGTTCTTGGGCAGGTTAAACTCCTTTTGGAGGTCTGTCAGCCGAGCACTGGCATTATATGACTGGCGGAAATGCACACAGACTTTCCTGGCCTGCCTCAGGACATCCTGTAAGCCTGGGTACCTGCCCAAGAACCGCTGCACCACCAAGTTAAGGACGTGAGCCAAACAGGGCACATGGGTCATTTGTCCCTGTCGGAGGGCAGAGAGGAGGTTGGTGCCATTGTCACAAACCACCATTCCTGCCTAAAGTTGGCATGGCTTCAACCACCTCTGAACCTGCCCCTGCAGAGCTGACAGAACCTCTGCCCCAGTGTGGCTCCTATCCCCCAAGCACACCAGCTTAAGCACCGCATGGCATCTTTTGGCCTGCATACTTGCGTAGTCCCTTGAACGGCTACGGAGCACCGCTGGATCCGAGGACAAAGCACAGGAAGAGGCCATGGAGGAAGAAGAAGAGGAGGGGGTGGAGGAGAGAGGTGTGTCACAATCATTAGCATTTTGGAGGCGTGGTGAACAACCTCCAACACTACTGCACCTTGTCCTGCATCCTTCCCAGCTGCCAGCAGAGTCACCCAATGCGCCGTGAAACTTAGGTAACGTCCCTGTCCTTGCCTGCTGGACCATGAGTCAGCGGTAATATGCACCTTACCGCTGACCGCCCTGTCCAGCGAGGCATGGACATTGCCTGCCACATGCCGGTAGAGAGCCGGAATCGCCTTCCGTGAGAAAAAGTGGCGTTTGGGTACCTGCCACTGAGGAACCGCACATTCCACAAACTCACGGAAGGGGGCAGAGTCTACCAACTGAAAAGGCAGCAGTTGAAGTGCTAGCAATTTTGCCAAGCTAGCATTCAATCGCTAGGCATGTGGATGGCTGGGAGCAAACTTCTTTCGGCGGTGCAGCAGCTGGGGCAGGGAAATTTGCCTGGTACAATCTGACGTCGGTGTACTGAAAGCAGATTGCCCACAAGTACTTGGCTGTGACACACCTAATTCTACACCTTCATTGCTCTCAGTGCAGGTCTCAGAGAGGACTGAAGGTATAGTGGGGTTGGAGATCTCAGCTGATGAGGAGCAAGGAGAGGTCCTCTTTGTTCTTTGGTGTGGGTCTTTTAGATACGCTTGCCAAGGAACTGCATGGCAGGTCAACATATGTCTGATCAAGCATGTGGTACCCAAGCAGGAGATGTTTTGGCCACGTGAGATACGCTTGAGACATATGTTGCAAATAGCAGCGGTGCGATCTGATGCACTCGTCTCAAAAATGGCCCACACCAAAGAACTTTTTGAATAACGCGCAGAGACTGCAGCGCCCTACACATGTGGAGCTTTGGGGTGTGATGCAGTCAAGGTGCTGCCCTTAGGCTGGCCCCTGGAGGGCATCCTGCCTCGTTGGTGATGTGCCGCCTCCTCCTCCCTCCTATCAGGCACCCATGTTGAGTCAGTGACCTCATCATCCCCTCCCTCCTCATCACTGGAGCAAACCTGGCAGTATGCTGCAGCAGGGGGAGCATGACTGCCAGATTGCTGTCCTTCTTGGGCACCACATCTGTCCGTGCTCACGTTACTGCCTTCATCGAGCTCAGTATCATCATCAGAGCCTTCCAAACGCTGGGCATCCTCCTGGAGCATGTACCCAACGCTGTGTTCAAACAGTTCGAGGGACTCCTCAGGGGGACATGGCGGGGCTAGGGAAGGAGTCACTGATGACATTGAGCCAAGGGAAGAGGCCGCTGCTTTGCCAAAGTACCCTGGGCATGGGTGAGAGAGGATGAGGAGGATGAGGACAGCTTGGTCATCCACTCGACCAAGTCTTCCGCATGTTGCGGCTCAACACGGCCAGCTGCCGAAAAAAAGCCCAAGCGTGTCCCACGGCCACATGCTGACGAGGATGCACCGTCTCCACGACCAGCACGAGACACAGAGCCTGCTTGCCCTCTCTTATTGGCTTGTGACTGTCTGCCTCTCCTTCTTGGCCTTCCAGACATACTAATGGCCTGTAGCTGCACTAAGCTGGGATATATATATATATATATATATATATATATATATATATATATATATATATATATACTGATACTGCAGCTAGCAAAATCAACTGCCTGCCTGTAGTATGAGAACACCACCAACCTTCTACAGGTAGCTTTAGCTGAACACTGTGCAGAGCTCGCAAAAAACTAACTTGTAGCTTTTTTAGCTGCCTGCGGTAGTGATAGGATCAGGAAAACACCACCAACCTTCTACAGGTAGCTTTAGCTGGACACTGTGCAGAGCTCGCAAAAAAATAACTTGTAGGTTTAGCTGGACACTGTGAGGAGGACGCACCACACTAACTTGTAGTTTTAGCTGAACACTGTGAGCAGGACGCACCGCAATAACTTGTAGGTTTAGCTGAACACTGTGAGGTGGACGCACCGCACTAACTTGTACTTTTGGCGGAACACTGTGAGGTGGACGCACCACACTAACTTGTAGTTTTAGCTGAACACTGTGAGCAGGACGCACAGCACTAACTTGTAGTTTTAGCTGTACACTGTGAGCAGGACGCACCGCACTAACTTGTAGGTTTAGCTGAACACTGTGAGGTGGACGCACCACACTAACTTGTAGGTTTAGCTGAACACTGTGAGCAGGACGCACTGCACTAACTGTAAATAGTCTAGCTGCCTGACTGTGGTACTAATAGGATCAAAAGAACACCAGCAATTTTCTTCAGGTAGCTGTAAATACTGTAACAAGACAAGCCTGCCTGTCAGTAAGAAGATAACAGGAACGGATCTAGCTGAACACTGTGAGCACGACGCACTGCACTAACTTGTACCTTTAGATGAACACTGTACAGAGGTCTCACTACACTAACTTGTAGGTTTAGCTGAACACTGTGAGCAGGACGCACAGCAATAACTTGTAGTTTTAGCTGAACACTGTGAGCAGGACGCACCGCACTAACTTCTAGGTTTAGCTGAACACTGTGAGGTGGACATACCCCACTAACTTGTAGTTTTAGCTGAACACTGTGAGCAGGACGCACTGCACTAACTGTAAATAGTCTAGCTGCCTGACTGTGGTACTAATAGGATCAAAAGAACACCAGCAATTTTCTTCAGGTAGCTGTAAATACTGTAACAAGACAAGCCTGCCTGTCAGTAAGAAGATAACAGGAACGGATCTAGCTGAACACTGTGAGCAGGACGCACTGCACTAACTTGTAGCTTTAGATGAACACTGTGCAGAGGTCTCACTACACTAACTTGTAGGTTTAGCTGAACACTGTGAGCAGGATGCACAGCAATAACTTGTAGTTTTAGCTGAACACTGTGAGCAGGACGCACAGCACTAACTTGTAGTTTTAGCTGTACACTGTGAGCAGGACGCACCGCACTAACTTGTAGGTTTAGCTGAACACTGTGAGGTGGACGCACCACACTAACTTGTAGGTTTAGCTGAATACTGTGAGCAGGACGCACTGCACTAACTGTAAATAGTCTAGCTGCCTGACTGTGGTACTAATAGGATCTAAAGAACACCAGCAATTTTCTTCAGGTAGCTGTAAATACTGTAACAAGACAAGCCTGCCTGTCAGTAAGAAGATAACAGGAACGGATCTAGCTGAACACTGTGAGCAGGACGCACTGCACTAACTTGTAGCTTTAGATGAACACTGTGCAGAGGTCTCACTACACTAAATTGTAGGTTTAGCTGAACACTGTGAGCAGGACGCACCACACTAACTTTTAGTTTTAGCTGAACACTGTGAGCAGGACGCACAGCACTAACTTGTAGTTTTAGCTGTACACTGTGAGCAGGACGCACCGCACTAACTTGTAGGTTTAGCTGAACACTGTGAGGTGGACGCACCACACTAACTTGTAGGTTTAGCTGAACACTGTGAGCAGGGATGCACTGCACTAACTGTAAATAGTCTAGCTGCCTGACTGTGGTACTAATAGGATCAAAAGAACACCAGCAATTTTCTTCAGGTAGCTGTAAATACTGTAACAAGACAAGCCTGCCTGTCAGTAAGAAGATAACAGGAACGGATCTAGCTGAACACTGTGAGCACGACGCACTGCACTAACTTGTACCTTTAGATGAACACTGTGCAGAGGTCTCACTACACTAACTTGTAGGTTTAGCTGAACATTGTGAGCAGGATGCACAGCACTAACTTGTAGTTTTAGCTGAACACTGTGAGCAGGACGCACCGCACTAACTTCTAGGTTTAGCTGAACACTGTGAGGTGGACGTACCCCACTAACTTGTGGTTTTAGCTGAACACTGTGAGCAGGACGCACTGCACTAACTGTAAATAGTCTAGCTGCCTGACTGTGGTACTAATAGGATCAAAAGAACACCAGCAATTTTCTTCAGGTAGCTGTAAATACTGTAACAAGACAAGCCTGCCTGTCAGTAAGAAGATAACAGGAACGGATCTAGCTGAACACTGTGAGCAGGACGCACTGCACTAACTTGTAGCTTTAGATGAACACTGTGCAGAGGTCTCACTACACTAACTTGTAGGTTTAGCTGAACACTGTGAGCAGGATGCACAGCACTAACTTGTAGTTTTAGCTGAACACTGTGAGCAGGACGCACCACACTAACTTCTAGGTTTAGCTGAACACTGTGAGGTGGACATACCCCACTAACTTGTAGTTTTAGCTGAACACTGTGAGCAGGACGCACTGCACTAACTGTAAATAGTCTAGCTGCCTGACTGTGGTACTAATAGGATCAAAATAACACCAGCAATTTTCTTCAGGTAGCTGTCAATACTGTAACAAGACAAGCCTGCCTGTCAGTAAGAAGATAACAGGAATGGATCTAGCTGAACACTGTGAGCAGGACGCACCGCACTAACTTGTAGGTTTAGCTGAACACTGTGAGGTGGACGCACCACACTAACTTGTAGTTTTAGCTGAACACTGTGAGCAGGACGCACTGCACTAACTTGTAGCTTTAGATGAACTCTGTGCAGAGGTCTCACTACGCTAACTTGTAGGTTTAGCTGAACACTGAGAGGAGGACGCACAGCACTAGCTTGTAGTTTTAGCTGTACACTGTGAGCAGGACGCACCGCACTAACTTGTAGTTTTAGCTGAACACTGTGAGCAGGACGCACTGCACTAACTTCTAGGTTTAGCTGAACACTGTGAGGTGGACGCACCGCACTAACTTGTAGTTTTAGCTGAACACTGTGAGCAGGACGCACCGCACTAACTTGAAGGTTTAGCTGAACACTGTGAGGTGGACACACAACACTAACTTGTAGGTTTAGCTGAACACTGTGAGCAGGACGCACTCCACTAACTTGTAGGTTTAGCTGAACACTGTGAGCAGGACGAACCCCACTAACTTGTAGTTTTAGCTGAACACTGTGAGCAGGACGCACAGCACTAACTTGTAGTTTTAGCTGTACACTGTGAGCAGGACGCACCGCACTAACTTGTAGGTTTAGCTGAACACTGTGAGGTGGACGCACCACACTAACTTGTAGGTTTTGCTAAACACTGTGAGCAGGATGCACTGCACTAGTTGTAAATAGTCTAGCTGCCTGACTGTGGTACTAATAGGATCAAAAGAACACCAGCAATTTTCATTAGGCAGCTGTAAATACTGTAACAAGACAAGCGTGCCTGTCAGTAAGAAGATAACAGGAACGGATTTAGCTGAACACTGTGAGCAGGACGCACTGCACTAACTTGTAGCTTTAGATGAACACTGTGCAGAGGTCTCACTACACTAACTTGTAGGTTTAGCTGAACACTGTGAGCAGGACGCACAGCACTAACTTGTTGTTTTAGCTGAACACTGTGAGCAGCATGCACTGCACTAACTTCTAGGTTTAGCTGAACACTGTGAGGTGGACGTACCCCACTAACTTGTAGTTTTAGCTGAACACTGTGAGGAGGACGCACTGCACTAACTGTAAATAGTCTAGCTGCCTGACTGTGGTACTAATAGGATCAAAAGAACACCAGCAATTTTCTTCAGGTAGCTGTAAATACTGTAACAAGACAAGCCTGCCTGTCAGTAAGAAGATAACAGGAACGGATCTAGCTGAACACTGTGAGCAGGACGCACCGCACTAACTTGTAGGTTTAGCTGAACACTGTGAGGTGGATGCACCACACTAACTTGTAGGTTTAGCTGAATACTGTGAGCAGGACGCACTGCACTAACTGTAAATAGTCTAGCTGCCTGACTGTGGTACTAATAGGATCAAAAGAACACCAGCAATTTTCTTCAGGTAGCTGTAAATACTGTAACAAGACAAGCCTGCCTGTCAGTAAGAAGATAACAGAAACGGATCTAGCTGAACACTGTGAGCAGGACGCACTGCACTAACTTGTAGCTTTAGATGAACACTATGCAGAGGTCTCACTACGCTAACTTGTAGGTTTAGCTGAACACTGAGAATAGGACGCACAGCACTAACTTGTAGTTTTAGCTGAACACTGTGAGCAGGACGCACCGCACTAACTTGTAGTTTTAGCTGAACACTGTGAGCAGGACGCACTGCACTAACTTCTAGGTTTAGCTGAACACTGTGAGGTGGACGCACCGCACTAACTTGTAGTTTTAGCTGAACACTGTGAGCAGGACGCACCGCACTAACTTGTAGGTTTAGCTGAACACTGTGAGGTGGACGCACCACACTAACTTGTAGGTTTAGCTGAACACTGTGAGCAGGACGCACCCCACTAACTTGTAGGTTTAGCTGAACACTGTGAGCAGGACGCACCCCACTAACTTGTAGTTTTAGCTGAACACTGTGAGCAGGACGCACTGCACTAACTGTAAATAGTCTAGCTGCCTGACTGTGGTACTAAAAGGATCAAAAGAACACCATCAATTTTCTTCAGGTAGCTGTAAATACTGTAACAAGACAAGCCTGCCTGTCAGTAAGAAGATAACAGGAACGGATCTAGCTAAACTGAATACAGTGTATATATATATATATATATATATGCAACACCTGGGATGCATATATATACACAATACACTGTAAGTGCAGCTAACTGACTGACTGTGCTGCCTAATCTATCTAACTCAAATCAAATGACACTGTCTGTCTCTCTCTCTCTCTATCTATGAACGCCGGAACACACACTACACAGGGCGACCTCTGCACAGTGACCAGCTAAAGCTACAAGTTAGTGTAGTGCGTCCTCCTCACAGAGTTCAGCTAAAACTACAAGTTAGTGTAGTGCGACCTCTGCACAGCGTTCAGCTAAAGCTACAAATTAGTGTAGTGCGTCCTCCTCACAGTGTTCAGCTAAAACTACAAGTTAGTGTAGTGCGTCCTCTGAACAGTGTTCAGCTAAAACTATAAAATTAGTGTAGTGCGACCTCTGCACAGTGTTCAGCTAAAGCTACAAGTTAGTGTAGTGCGTCCTCTCAACAGTGTTCAGCTAAAGCTGCAAGTTAGTGTAGTGCGTCCTCCTCACAGTGTTCAGCTAAAGCTACAAGTTAGTTTATTGTGACCTCTGCACAGTGTTCAGCTAAAGCTACAAGTTAGGGTAGTGCGTCCTCCTCACAGTTTTCAGCTAAAGCTACAAGTTAGTTTAGTGTGACCTCTGCACAGTATTCAGCTAAAGCTACAAGTTAGTGTAGAGCGTCATCTGAACAGTGTTCAGCTAAAACTACAAGTTAGTGTAGTGCAACCTCTGCACAGTGTTCAGCTAAAGCTACAAGTCAGTGTAGTGCGTCCTCCTCACAGTGTTCAGCTAAAACTACAAGTTAGTGTAGTGCGACCTCTGCACAGTGTTCAGCTAAAGGTACAAGTTAGTGTAGTGCATCCTCCTTACAATGTTCAGCTAAAACTAAACGTTAGTGTAGTGCAACCTCTGCTCAGTGTTCAGCTAAAGCTGCAAGTTAGTGTAGTGTGTCCTCCTCACAGTGTTAAGCTAAAACTACAAGTTAGTGTAGTGCAACCTCTGCACAGTGTTCAGCTAAAGCTACAAGTTAGTGTAGTGCGTCATCCTTACATTGTTCCGCTAAAACTACAAGTTAGTGTAGTGCAATCTCTGCACAGTGTTCAGCTAAAGCTACAAGTTAGTGTAGTGCGTAATCCTCACAGTGTTAAGCTAAAACTACAAGTTAGTGTACTGCAA
Source organism: Aquarana catesbeiana (assembly GCF_042186555.1). Taxonomy (NCBI): domain Eukaryota; kingdom Metazoa; phylum Chordata; class Amphibia; order Anura; family Ranidae; genus Aquarana; species Aquarana catesbeiana. Next base: position 158,362,388 of record NC_133328.1, on the reverse strand, counting down.
CCTCTGCACAGTGTTCAGCTAAAGCTACAAGTTAGTGTAGTGCGTCCTCCTCACAGTGTTAAGCTAAAACTACAAGTTAGTGTACTGCAACCTCTGCACAGTGCTCAGCTAAAGCTACAAGTTAGTGTAGGGCGTCCTCCTCACAGTGTTCAGCTAAAACTACAAGTTAGTGTAGTGCGTCCTCCTCACAGTGTTCAGCTAAAACTAAAAGTTAGTGTAGTGCGTCCTCCTCACAGTGTTCAGCTAAAGCTACAAGTAAGTTTTGTTTGACCTCTGCACAGTGTTCAGCTAAAGCTACATGTTAGTGTAGTGCGTCCTCTGAAAAGTATTCAGTTAAAACTACAAGTTAGTGTAGTGCAACCTCTGCACAGTGTTCAGCTAAAGCTACAAGTTGGTGTAGTGCGTCCTCCTCACAGTATTCAGCTAAAACTACAAGTTAGTGTAGTGCGACCTCTGCACAGTTTTTAGCTAAAGCTACAAGTTAGTGTAGTGCGTGCTCCTCACAGTGTTCAGCTAAAATCTACAAGTTAGTGTAGTGCGACCTCTGCAGAGTGTTCAGCTAAAGCTACAAGTTAGTGTAGTGCAACCTCTGCATAGTTTTTAGCTAAAGCTACAAGTTAGTGTAGTGCGTGCTCCTCACAGTGTTCAGCTAAAATCTACAAGTAAGTTTAGTTTGACATCTGCACAGTGTTCAGCTAAAGCTACATGTTAATGTAGTGCGTCCTCCTCACAGTGTTCAGCTAAAACTACAAGTTAGTGTAGTGCAACCTCTGCACAGTGTTCAGCTAAAGCTACAAGTTAGTGTAGTGCATCCTCCTCACAGTGTTCAGCTAAAACTACAAGTTAGTGTAGTGCGACTTCTGCACAGTGTTCAGCTAAAGCTACAAGTTAGTGTAGTGCATCCTCCTCACAGTGTTCAGCTAAAACTATAAGTTAGTGTAGTGCGACCTCTTCACAGTGTTCAGCTAAAACTACAAGTTAGTGTAGTGCGACCTCTGCACAGTGTTCAGCTAAAGCTACAAATTAGTGTAGTGCGTCCTCCTCACAGTGTTCAGCTAAAACTACAAGTTAGTGTAGTTCGTCCTCTGAACAGTGTTCAGCTAAAACTATAAAATTAGTGTAGTGCGACCTCTGCACAGTGTTCAGCTAAAGCTACAAGTTAGTGTAGTGCGTCCTCTCAACAGTGTTCAGCTAAAGCTGCAAGTTAGTGTAGTGCGTCCTCCTCACAGTGTTCAGCTAAAGCTACAAGTTAGTTTATTGTGACCTCTGCACAGTGTTCAGCTAAAGCTACAAGTTAGGGTAGTGCGTCCTCCTCACAGTTTTCAGCTAAAGCTACAAGTTAGTTTAGTGTGACCTCTGCACAGTATTCAGCTAAAGCTACAAGTTAGTGTAGAGCGTCATCTGAACAGTGTTCAGCTAAAACTACAAGTTAGTGTAGTGCAACCTCTGCACAGTGTTCAGCTAAAGCTACAAGTCAGTGTAGTGCGACCTCCTCACAGTGTTCAGCTAAAACTACAAGTTAGTGTAGTGCGACCTCTGCATAGTGTTCAGCTAAAGGTACAAGTTAGTGTAGTGCATCCTCCTTACAGTGTTCAGCTAAAACTAAACGTTAGTGTAGTGCGACCTCTGCTCAGTGTTCAGCTAAAGCTACAAGTTAGTGTAGTGTGTCCTCCTCACAGTGTTAAGCTAAAACTACAAGTTAGTGTAGTGCAACCTCTGCACAGTGTTCAGCTAAAGCTACAAGTTAGTGTAGTGCGTCATCCTCACATTGTTCAGCTAAAACTACAAGTTAGTGTAGTGCAATCTCTGCACAGTGTTCAGCTAAAGCTACAAGTTAGTGTAGTGCGTCCTCCTCACAGTGTTAAGCTAAAACTACAAGTTAGTGTACTGCAACCTCTGCACAGTGCTCAGCTAAAGCTACAAGTTAGTGTAGGGCGTCCTCCTCACAGTGTTCAGCTAAAACTACAAGTTAGTGTAGTGCGTCCTCTGAACAGTGTTCAGCTAAAACTAAAACTTAGTGTAGTGCATCCTCCTCACAGTGTTCAGCTAAAGCTACAAGTAAGTTTTGTTTGACCTCTGCACAGTGTTCAGCTAAAGCTACATGTTAGTGTAGTGCGTCCTCTGAAAAGTATTCAGCTAAAACTACAAGTTAGTGTAGTGCAACCTCTGCACAGTATTCAGCTAAAACTACAAGTTAGTGTAGTGCGACCTCTGCACAGTTTTTAGCTAAAGCTACAAGTTAGTGTAGTGCGTGCTCCTCACAGTGTTCAGCTAAAATCTACAAGTTAGTGTAGTGCGACCTCTGCAGAGTGTTCAGCTAAAGCTACAAGTTAGTGTAGTGCAACCTCTGCACAGTTTTTAGCTAAAGCTACAAGTTAGTGTAGTGCGTGCTCCTCACAGTGTTCAGCTAAAATCTACAAGTAAGTTTAGTTTGACATCTGCACAGTGTTCAGCTAAAGCTACATGTTAATGTAGTGCGTCCTCCTCACAGTGTTCAGCTAAAACTACAAGTTAGTGTAGTGCAACCTCTGCACAGTGTTCAGCTAAAGCTACAAGTTAGTGTAGTGCGTCCTCCTCACAGTGTTCAGCTAAAACTACAAGTTAGTGTAGTGCGACTTCTGCACAGTGTTCAGCTAAAGCTACAAGTTAGTGTAGTGCATCCTCCTCACAGTGTTCAGCTAAAACTATAAGTTAGTGTAGTGCGACCTCTTCACAGTGTTCAGCTACAGCTACAAGTTAGTGTAGTGCGTCCTCCTCACAGTGTTCAGCTAAAACTACAAGTTAGTGTAGTGCGACTTCTGCACAGTGTTCAGCTAAAGCTACAAGTTAGTGTAGTGCATCCTCCTCACAGTGTTCAGCTAAAACTATAAGTTAGTGTAGTGCGACCTCTGCACAGTGTTCAGCTAAAGCTACAAGTTAGTGTAGTGCGTCCTCCTCACAGTGTTCAGCTAAAACTACAACTTAGTGTAGTGCGACCTCTGCACTGTGTTCAGCTAAAGCTACAAGTTAGTGTAGTGCATCATCCTCACATTGTTCAGCTAATACTACAAGTTAGTGTAGTGCGACCTCTGCACAGTGTTCAGCTAAAACTACAAGTTAGTGTAGTGCGACCTCTGCACAGTGTTCAGCTAAAACTACAAGTTAGTGTAGTGCGACCTCTGCACAGTGTTCAGCTAAAGCTACATATTAGTGTAATGCGTCCTCCTAACAGTGTTCAGCTAAAACTACAAGTTAGTGTAGTGCGTCCTCTGAACAGTGTTCAGCTAAAGCTACAAGTTAGTGTAGTGCAGAAATATGGAAAGATCTTGCGAACCACAGATGGTTTAATGCCTACAAAATAAATCCCAGGTGATAGCCAGCTGCAAACACTAATAACGTTTCATACCCGTGTAAATAGCAATAAAATGAAATAAATGCGTTTGCGCTAGAGGAATTTTAATAATAAAAGTAAAAATCAATGTATGGAAAATTAAAAATAAAAATAAAATATATCCCAATATATCTAAAACAATTTTTAGTAAATATCAATCTGTGATAAATTACTTAGTGATAAAGTAAACAAAGTGCAACATGCATATAAAATATTAGAAATCCAAGTGCAAACTCAGGTTTAAAAGAGTTCAGAAGACACCGCTGGAGAGGACAACACATAGCAAGGCTGCATGTAAGGAGGGACTCTGCTGGGGGCACCTGATGTAAGGAGGGACTCCGCTGGGGACACCTGATGGCATCTGGTGGCAGGTGACATAGCTAGTGACACACTCGGGGCTGCCACTGATTCTGCATTATGCTTTCTGCCATCCCTCCTAGACCAGAGCAATTAAATTCCACCAACATCAAGACCGAAGAATGATAATGTGCTTTATGTGTGATTCATTTGCCTGCTTCTGGATGAGATTTCCACATTTTCTCATGTTACAACCAAAAAGGAATTGGAACGCTATTAACTGAGCAAGTTGGAGGTCAGCACCTGCATACCATTTAGAGCCCAGGAGTGGCTCCCAAGCGTGCTTTGACATAGTTTGGTTACTATGTCACACGCACTGAGGTGAGCGCATATGTTTTTGGGGGTCACCGGAGAACACTGGAGCATGATATTTTTTACACTTCTTGGATGAGCATGATGGATAGCATTGTTGATGGACACTGTATTTGTGCACTTTGCATTCATCATTTATGAACTTTATTAATCACTTTATGGAAAGAGTGAGCACTCTTTTAAACCTGAGTTTGCAATTGGATTTCTAATATTTTATATGCACGTTGCACTTTGTTTACTTTATCACTAATTAATTTATCACGGATTGATATTTACTAAAAATAGTTTTAGATATATTGGGATATATTTTATTTTTATTTGTAATTTTCCATACACTGATTTTTACTTTTATTATTATAATTCCTCTAGCGCAAACGCATTTATTTCATTTTAAAGTTAGTGTAGTGCGTGCTCTGAACAGTGTTCAGCTAAAGCTACAAGTCAGTGTAGTGCGTCCTCCTCACAGTGTTCAGCTAAAACTACAAGTTAGTGTAGTGCGACCTCTGCATAGTGTTCAGCTAAAGGTACAAGTTAGTTTAGTGCATCCTCCTTACAGTGTTCAGCTAAAACTAAACGTTAGTGTAGTGCGACCTCTGCTCAGTGTTCAGCTAAAGCTACAAGTTAGTGTAGTGTGTCCTCCTCACAGTGTTAAGCTAAAACTACAAGTTAGTGTAGTGCAACCTCTGCACAGTGTTCAGCTAAAGCTACAAGTTAGTGTAGTGCGTCATCCTCACATTGTTCAGCTAAAACTACAAGTTAGTGTAGTGCAATCTCTGCACAGTGTTCAGCTAAAGCTACAAGTTAGTGTAGTGCGTCCTCCTCACAGTGTTAAGCTAAAACTACAAGTTAGTGTACTGCAACCTCTGCACAGTGCTCAGCTAAAGCTACAAGTTAGTGTAGGGCGTCCTCCTCACAGTGTTCAGCTAAAACTACAAGTTAGTGTAGTGCGTCCTCTGAACAGTGTTCAGCTAAAACTAAAACTTAGTGTAGTGCGTCCTCCTCACAGTGTTCAGCTAAAGCTACAAGTAAGTTTTGTTTGACCTCTGCACAGTGTTCAGCTAAAGCTACATGTTAGTGTAGTGCGTCCTCTGAAAAGTATTCAGCTAAAACTACAAGTTAGTGTAGTGCAACCTCTGCACAGTATTCAGCTAAAACTACAAGTTAGTGTAGTGCGACCTCTGCACAGTTTTTAGCTAAAGCTACAAGTTAGTGTAGTGCGTGCTCCTCACAGTGTTCAGCTAAAATCTACAAGTTAGTGTAGTGCGACCTCTGCAGAGTGTTCAGCTAAAGCTACAAGTTAGTGTAGTGCAACCTCTGCACAGTTTTTAGCTAAAGCTACAAGTTAGTGTAGTGCGTGCTCCTCACAGTGTTCAGCTAAAATCTACAAGTAAGTTTAGTTTGACATCTGCACAGTGTTCAGCTAAAGCTACATGTTAATGTAGTGCGTCCTCCTCACAGTGTTCAGCTAAAACTACAAGTTAGTGTAGTGCAACCTCTGCACAGTGTTCAGCTAAAGCCACAAGTTAGTTGTCAGAGTATCTAATTGACCAGACTGTGTGGACTGCACAGAGGAGACCAGAAACACATGTAAGTGAAGTGGTGTTTATTAACAATTGATAAGTAAAAGGAAAACAGTGCAAAACCCACACAACAACCCACTACAAACAACAATATATAAGTAAATGGAGATACCGTAATCGTAAACAAGCCAAGCCAAGGTCATACACAGGGAAGTCAGCAGATGGGTAAGGACGGGAACTGAACAGGACAAGGAGAGGATGGATGGATGGGGTACAGGGCAGGGATCCAAGGGAGCCAGGAACAGAAGGGACAGGACTAGGAAGGCCTCAGGATAGGGATTGGATCAGATCAGGACAAGGCAGATAGCAGGCTCAAGGTCAAACAGGCAGCAAGGTCAGAACGCACCGAGAGAGAGATACCAAGGCAAGCCTATGAGGGCTTGCCGGGTATTTGTAAGGCTGTGGTAATTGACCTCATGTCACAGCTGAGCGCAGTGTGAGCTGTTTGCTCCACACTGCCAGAGTGCACCCGCTGGTTGACGCCGGTACTACGGCCCGAGGATGCAACAGTGCCACCAGCAGGAAAGACCTCTTACTGCAGGTCCTAGGTGTTGGAAGACACCTGCTGATGGACACTGGTACTGCGATCCAAGAGACCGATAGCGCCACCAATGGGTAGACCTTCTCATGACAGTACCCCCCCCTAAAGGAGCGGCCTCCGGACGCTCCAACAAGGTGCATCTGTTCAAAGTTCATGGCCTCCAACTGAACAGATGAGGGCACATCAGGCCGGGCATCGGGTACATCAACCTGGACAGTGGGTACTGCTGGCATGTCAGAGTCATTAAGCTGGGCAGCAGACGACAGGAACCACTTGAGCTGGGCAGCAGACGACAGGAACCACTTGAGCTGGGCAGCAGACGGCAGGAACCACTTGAGCTGGGCAGCAGACGGCAGGAACCACTTGAGCTGGGCAGCAGACGGCAGGAACCACTTGAGCTGGGCAGCAGACGGCAGGAACCACTTGAGCTGGGCAGCAGACGGCAGGAACCACTTGAGCTGGGCAGCAGACGGCAGGAACCACTTGAGCTGGGCAGCAGACGACAGGAAACACTTGAGCTGGGCAGCAGACGACAGGAAACACTTGAGCTGGGCAGCAGACGACAGGAAACACTTGAGCTGGGCAGCAGACGACAGGAAACACTTGAGCTGGGCAGCAGACGACAGGAAACACTTGAGCTGGGCAGCAGACGACAGGAAACACTTGAGCTGGGCAGCAGACGACAGGAAACACTTGAGCTGGGCAGCAGATGACAGGAAACACTTGAGCTGGGCAGCAGATGACAGGAACCACTTGAGCTGGGCAGCAGACGCCAGGAACCACTTGAGCTGGGCAGCAGACGCCAGGAACCACTTGAGCTGGGCAGCAGACGCCAGGAACCACTTGAGCTGGGCAGCAGACGCCAGGAACCACTTGAGCTGGGCAGCAGACGACAGGAACCACTTGAGCTGGGCAGCAGACGACAGGAACCACTTGAGCTGGGCAGCAGACGGCAGGAACCACTTGAGCTGGGCAGCAGACGGCAGGAACCACTTGAGCTGGGCAGCAGACGGCAGGAACCACTTGAGCTGGGCAGCAGACGGCAGGAACCACTTGAGCTGGGCAGCAGACGGCAGGAACCACTTAAGCTGGGCAGCAGACGACAGGAACCGCTTGAGCTGGGCAGCAGACGACAGGAACCACTTGAGCTGGAGGGCAGACACCCGAACATCAGGCTGGAGGGCTGGAACATCAGACTGGAAAGCTGGAACATCCGACTTGGAAGCTGGCACATCAGACTGAGAAGCTGGCACATCAGACTGGGAAGCAATCTTCGAGACATCAGGCTGGAAGGCAAGCTGCAAGACATCAGGCTGGGAAGCTGGTACCGCAAACTGGGAAGCTGGCACATCAATCTGGGAAGCTGGCACATCAATCTGGGAAGCTGGCACATCAGACTGGGAAGCTGGCACATCAGACTGGGAAGCTGGCACATCAGACTGGGAAGCTGGCACATCAGACTGGTAGGTAGGCATCAAGACATCAGGCTGGAAGACAAGCTGCAAGGCATCAGGCTGGGAAGCTGGCACATCAATCTGGGAAGCTGGCACATCAGACTGGGAAGCTGGCACATCAGACTGGGAAGCTGGCACATCAGACTGGGAAGCTGGCACATCAGACTGGTAGGTAGGCATCAAGACATCAGGCTGGAAGACAAGCTGCAAGGCATCAGGCTGGGAAGCTGGTACAGCAAACTGGGAAGCTGGCACATCAATCTGGGAAGCTGGCACATCAATCTGGGAAGCTGGCACATCAATCTGGGAAGCTGGCACATCAGACTGGTAGGTAGACATCAAGACATCGGGCTGGAAGGCAAGCTGCAAGACATCCGGCTGGAAGGCAGGGACATCGAGCTGGAAGGCAGGCATCGGGACGACAGACTGGGAGGCAGGCACATCAGACTGTAAAGCTGGAACATCAGACTGCAAAGCTGGAACATCAGACTGCAAAGCTGGAACATCAGACTGCAAAGATGGAACATCAGACTGCAAAGCTGGAACATCAGACTGCAAAGCTGGAACATCAGAATGCAAAGCTGGAACATCAGACTGCAAGGCTGGAACATCAGACTGCAAGGCTGGAACATCAGACTGAAAGGCTGGAACATCAGACTGGAAGGCTGGAACATCAGACTGGAAGGCTGGAACATCAGACTGCAAGGCTGGAACATCAGACTGCAAAGCTTGAACTTCAGACTGCAAAGCTGGAACACCAGACTGCAAAGCTGGAACATCAGACTGCAAAGCTGGAACATCAGACTGCAAAGCTGGAACGTCAGACTGCAAGGCTGGAACGTCAGACTGGAAGGCTGGAACGTCAGACTGGAAGGCTGGAACGTCAGACTGCAAAGCTGGAACATCAGACTGCAAAGCTGGAACATCAGACTGCAAAGCTGGAACATCAGACTGCAAAGCTGGAACGTCAGACTGCAAAGCTGGAACCTCAGACTGGAGAGCGGGCACAGGCTGAAAAGCAGGCACCGGGACTTCAGGCTGGAAGGCCAGCTTCAAGACATCCGGCTGGAAGGCAGGGACATCGAGCTGGAAGGCAGGCATCGGGACAACAGACTGGGAGGCAGGCACATCAGACTGTAAAGTGGGAGCGGGTTGGGTTACTGGCAAGATGGTGTGGGTCGGGAAGAATTTTTGTTTCTTTTTTGGTTTAGCCCGTGCAGTCTTGTATGTAGGTGCAGGGCTGTAAGAAAAGAAAGTAGCTGTGCAGAAGGAAGACCAAGGAACTGTAGCTAGAGAGGGGTTTTGTGGGACTGTTACAGTTGAAGGAGAAGAGACAGGTGAATTGAAGGCAGGATAGGTGCGACACTTGGAGACTGGGTGGTAGTATTGGGTAGGGAGCTGGTTAAACTGGGTAGTAGCTGAGGTTGCCATGAGTGACGGGGAGATAGATTTTTTGGAAGGTAGATGATTAATGGCAGGGCTGGAATATTGTGGTTTAGCTAAAGACAGGAGATCTGACCATGCCTGCAGCAAAGGTTGAACAAACGCTGATTTACACACAGCCTGACTAACCAAAGATTGTACTGAATAAATGCAATCAGATAACACCTGCTGGGAACAAGCGGAATAATGTTCATCAAAGGAAGCCGGATCATCCTCTAACAACCATATCAGGGATTCAACCTGGTCACAACTGAAAGGAGGGGAGAAATCGTCACTACCTTCGGGAATGCATGACAAAGCTGACTTTGTACATAATTGGATCAAAGGCTGAACATCCTCAAATAACATATGACCTCGATCTACAAGTAAATGGGCGGTTTGTATCGTTTCCAGCAGTTGGTCTCGGGTCCAATCTTTAAGAGTCTGACAACAATATTCATTATCCTCTGCCGCCAGCAGAGAATAATAGACAATTTCATCAAAGTCCATTTTGCGCGCCCACCGTAACAGGACGGTTTCTCAGTGCAGCCACGTCTGGTCAGGGATGGCCTTGGTATACTGTCAGAGTATCTAATTGACCAGACTGTGTGGACTGCACAGAGGAGACCAGAAACACATGTAAGTGAAGTGGTGTTTATTAACAAGTGATAAGTAAAAGGAAAACAGTGCAAAACCCACACAACAACCCACTACAAACAACAATATATAAGTAAATGGAGATACCGTAATCGTAAACAAGCCAAGCCAAGGTCATACACAGGGAAGTCAGCAGATGGGTAAGGACGGGAACTGAACAGGACAAGGAGAGGATGGATGGATGGGGTACAGGGCAGGGATCCAAGGGAGCCAGGAACAGAAGGGACAGGACTAGGAAGGCCTCAGGATAGGGATTGGATCAGATCAGGACAAGGCAGATAGCAGGCTCAAGGTCAAACAGGCAGCAAGGTCAGAACGCAGGGAGAGAGAGATACCAAGGCAAGCCTATGAGGGCTTGCCGGGTATTTGTAAGGCTGTGGTAATTGACCTCATGTCACAGCTGAGCGCAGTGTGAGCTGTTTGCTCCACACTGCCAGAGTGCACCCGCTGGTTGACGCCGGTACTACGGCCCGAGGATGCAACAGTGCCACCAGCAGGAAAGACCTCTTACTGCAGGTCCTAGGTGTTGGAAGACACCTGCTGATGGACACTGGTACTGCGATCCAAGAGACCGATAGCGCCACCAACGGGTAGACCTTCTCATGACATTAGTGTAGTGTGTCCTCCTCACAGTGTTCAGCTAAAACTACAAGTTAGTGTAGTGCGACTTCTGCACAGTGTTCAGCTAAAGCTACAAGTTAGTGTAGTGCATCCTCCTCACAGTGTTCAGCTAAAACTATAAGATAGTGTAGTGCGACCTCTTCACAGTGTTCAGCTAAAGCTACAAGTTAGTGTGGTGCGTCCTCCTCACAGTGTTCAGCTAAAACTACAAGTTAGTGTAGTGCGACTTCTGCACAGTGTTCAGCTAAAGCTACAAGTTAGTGTAGTGCATCCTCCTCACAGTGTTCAGCTAAAACTATAAGTTAGTGTAGTGCGACCTCTGCACAGTGTTCAGCTAAAGCTACAAGTTAGTGTAGTGCGTCCTCCTCACAGTGTTCAGCTAAAACTACAACTTAGTGTAGTGCGACCTCTGCACTGTGTTCAGCTAAAGCTACAAGTTAGTGTAGTGCATCATTCTCACATTGTTCAGCTAATACTACAAGTTAGTGTAGTGCGACCTCTGCACAGTGTTCAGCTAAAACTACAAGTTAGTGTAGTGCGACCTCTGCACAGTGTTCAGCTAAAACTACAAGTTAGTGTAGTGCGACCTCTGCACAGTGTTCAGCTAAAGCTACAAGTTAGTGTAGTGCGTCCTCCTCACAGTGTTCAGCTAAAGCTACAAGTTAGTTTAGTGTGACCTCTGCACAGTGTTCAGCTAAAGCTACAAGTAAGGGTAGTGCGTCCTCCTCACAGTGTTCAGCTAAAGCTACAAATTAGTTTAGTGTGACCTCTGCACAGTGTTCAGCTAAAGCTACAAGTTTGGGTAGTGCGTCCTCCTCACAGTGTTCAGCTAAAGCTTCAAGTTGGTGTAGTGCGTCCTCCTCACAGTGTTCAACTAAAACTACAAGTTAGTGTAGAGCATCCTCTGAACAGTGTTCAGCTAAAACTACAAGTTACTGTAGTGCATCCTGTGAACAGTGTTCAGCTAAAGCTACAAGTTAGTGTAGTGCGTCCTCCTCAGTGTTCAGCTAAAGCTACAAGTTAGGGTAGTGCGTCCTCTGAACAGAGTTCAGCTAAAACTACAAGTTAGTGTAGTGCGACCTCTGCTCAGTAATCAGCTAAAGCTACAAGTTGGTGTAGTGCGTCCTCCTAACAGTGTTCAGCTAAAACTACAAGTTAGTGTAGTGCGACCTCTGCACAGTGTTCAGCTAAAGCTACAAATTAGTGTAGTGCGTCCTCCTCACAGTGTTCAGCTAAAACTACAAGTTAGTGTAGTTTGACCTCTGCTCAGTGTTCAGCTAAAGCTACAAGTTAGTGTAGTGCGTCCTCTGAACAGTGTTCAGCTAAAACTACAAGTTAGTGTAGTGCGAAATCTGCACAGTGTTCAGCTAAAGCTACAAGTTAGTGTAGTGCGTCCTCCTCACAGTGTTCAGCTAAAACTACAAGTTAGTGTAGTGCATCCTCTGAACAGTGTTGAGCTAAAACTACAAGTTAGTGTAGAGCATCCTCTGAACAGTGTTCAGCTAAAACTACAAGTTAGTGTAGTGCGTCCTGTGAACAGTGTTCAGCTAAAGCTAAAAGTTAGTGTAGTGCGTCCTCCTCAGTGTTCAGTTAAAGCTACAAGTTAGGGTAGTGCGTCCTCTGAACAGAGTTCAGCTAAAACTACAAGTTAGTGTAGTGAGACCTCTGCTCAGTGTTCAGCTAAAGCTACAAGTTGGTGTAGTGCGTCCTCCTCACAGTGTTCAGCTAAAACTACAAGTTAGTGTAGTGCGACCTCTGCACAGTGTTCAGCTAAAGCTACAAATTAGTGTAGTGTGTCCTCCTTACAGTGTTCAGCTAAAACTACAAGTTAGTGTAGTTTGACCTCTGCTCAGTGTTCAGCTAAAGCTACAAGTTAGTGTAGTGCGTCCTCCTCACAGTGTTCAGCTAAAACTACAAGTTAGTGTAGTGAATCCTCTGAACAGTGTTCAGCTAAAACTACAAGTTAGTGTAGTGCGTCCTGTGAACAGTGTTCAGCTAAAGCTACAAGTTAGTGTAGTGCGTCCTCCTCAGTGTTCAGCTAAAGCTAAAAGTTAGGGTAGTGCGTCCTCTGAACAGAGTTCAGCTAAAACTACAAGTTAGTGTAGTGAGACCTCTGCTCAGTGTTCAGCTAAAGCTACAAGTTGGTGTAGTGCGTCCTCCTCACAGTGTTCAGCTAAAACTACAAGTTAGTGTAGTGCGACCTCTGCACAGTGTTCAGCTAAAGCTACAAATTAGTGTAGTACGTCCTCCTCACAGTGTTCAGCTTAAACTACAAGTTAGTGTAGTTTGACCTCTGCACAGTGTTCAGCTAAAGCTACAAGTTAGTGTAGTTCGTCCTCTGAACAGTGTTCAGCTAAAACTACAAGTTAGTTTAGTGCGACCTCTGCTCAGTGTTCAGCTAAAGCTACAAATTGGTGTAGTGCGTCCTCCTCACAGTGTTCAGCTAAAGCTACAAGTTAGTTTAGTGTGACCTCTGCACAGTGTTCAGCTAAAGCTACAAATTAGTGTAGTGCGTCCTCCTCACAGTGTTCAGCTAAAACTACAAGTTAGTGTAGTTTGACCTCTGCTCAGTGTTCAGCTAAAGCTACAAGTTAGTGTAGTGCGTCCTCTGAACAGTGTTCAGCTAAAACTATAAGTTAGTGTAGTGCGAAATCTGCACAGTGTTCAGCTAAAGCTACAAGTTAGTGTAGTGCGTCCTCCTCACAGTGTTCAGCTAAAACTACAAGTTAGTGTAGTGCATCCTCTGAACAGTGTTGAGCTAAAACTACAAGTTAGTGTAGAGCATCCTCTGAACAGTGTTCAGCTAAAACTACAAGTTAGTGTAGTGCGTCCTGTGAACAGTGTTCAGCTAAAGCTAAAAGTTAGTGTAGTGCGTCCTCCTCAGTGTTCAGTGAAAGCTACAAGTTAGGGTAGTGCGTCCTCTGAACAGAGTTCAGCTAAAACTACAAGTTAGTGTAGTGAGACCTCTGCTCAGTGTTCAGCTAAAGCTACAAGTTGGTGTAGTGCGTCCTCCTCACAGTGTTCAGCTAAAACTACAAGTTAGTGTAGTGCGACCTCTGCACAGTGTTCAGCTAAAGCTACAAATTAGTGTAGTGTGTCCTCCTCACAGTGTTCAGCTAAAACTACAAGTTAGTGTAGTTTGACCTCTGCTCAGTATTCAGCTAAAGCTACAAGTTAGTGTAGTGCGTCCTCCTCACAGTGTTCAGCTAAAACTACAAGTTAGTGTAGTGAATCCTCTGAACAGTGTTCAGCTAAAACTACAAGTTAGTGTAGTGCGACCTCTGCACAGTGTTCAGCTAAAGCTACAAATTAGTGTAGTACGTCCTCCTCACAGTGTTCAGCTTAAACTACAAGTTTTTGTAGTTTGACCTCTGCACAGTGTTCAGCTAAAGCTACAAGTTAGTGTAGTGTGTCCTCTGAACAGTGTTCAGCTAAAACTACAAGTTAGTGTAGTGCGACCTCTGCTCAGTGTTCAGCTAAAGCTACAAATTGGTGTAGTGCGTCCTCCTCACAGTGTTCAGCTAAAGCTACAAGTTAGTTTAGTGTGACCTCTGCACAGTGTTCAGCTAAAGCTACAAGTTAGTGTACTGCGTCTTCTGAACAGTGTTCAGCTAAAGCCACAAGTTAGTTTAGTGTGACCTCTGCACAGTGTTCAGCTAAAGCTACAAGTTAGGTTAGTGCGTCCTCTGAACAGAGTTCAGCTAAAACTACAAGTTAGTGTAGTGCGACCTCTGCTCAGTGTTCAGCTAAAGCTACAAGTTGGTGTAGTGCGTCCTCCTCACAGTGTTAAGCTAAAACTACAAGTTAGTGTAGTGTGACCTCTGCACAGCGTTCAGCTAAAGCTACAAGTTAGTGTAGTGCATCCTCTGAACAGTGTTCAGCTAAAACTACAAGTTAGTGTAGTGCGACCTCTGCTCAGTGTTCAGCTAAAGCTACAAATTGGTGTAGTGCGTCCTCCTCACAGTGTTCAGCTAAAGCTACAAGTTAGTTTAGTGTGACTTCTGCACAGTGTTCAGCTAAAGCTACAAGTTAGTGTAGTGCGTCCTCCTCACAGTGTTCAGCTAAAACTACAAGTTAGTGTAGTGAATCCTCTGAACAGTGTTCAGCTAAAACTACAAGTTAGTGTAGTGCGACCTCTGCACAGTGTTCAGCTAAAGCTACAAATTAGTGTAGTACGCCCTCCTCACAGTGTTCAGCTTAAACTACAAGTTTTTGTAGTTTGACCTCTGCACAGTGTTCAGCTAAAGCTACAAGTTAGTGTAGTGCGTCCTCTGAACAGTGTTCAGCTAAAACTACAAGTTAGTGTAGTGCGACCTCTGCTCAGTGTTCAGCTGAAGCTACAAATTGGTGTAGTGCATCCTCCTCACAGTGTTCAGCTAAAGCTACAAGTTAATTTAGTGTGACCTCTGCACAGTGTTCAGCTAAAGCTACAAGTTAGTGTACTGCGTCTTCTGAACAGTGTTCAGCTAAAGCCACAAGTTAGTTTAGTGTGACCTCTGCACAGTGTTCAGCTAAAGCTACAAGTTAGGTTAGTGCGTCCTCTGAACAGAGTTCAGCTAAAACTACAAGTTAGTGTAGTGCGACCTCTGCTCAGTGTTCAGCTAAAGCTACAAGTTGGTGTAGTGCGTCCTCCTCACAGTGTTCAGCTAAAACTACAAGTTAGTGTAGTGTGACCTCTGCACAGTGTTCAGTTAAAGCTACAAATTAGTGTAGTGCGTCTTCACAGTGTTCAGCTAAAACTACAAGTTAGTGTAGTTTGACCTCTGCTCAGTGTTCAGCTAAAGCTACAAGTTAGTGTAGTGCATCCTCTGAACAGTGTTCAGCTAAAACTACAAGTTAGTGTAGTGCGACCTCTGCTCAGTGTTCAGCTAAAGCTACAAATTGGTGTAGTGCGTCCTCCTCACAGTGTTCAGCTAAAGCTACAAGTTAGTTTAGTGTGACTTCTGCACAGTGTTCAGCTAAAACTACAAGTTAGTGTAGTGCGTCCTCCTCACAGTGTTCAGCTAAAACTACAAGTTAGTGTAGTGAATCCTCTGAACAGTGTTCAGCTAAAACTACAAGTTAGTGTAGTGCGACCTCTGCACAGTGTTCAGCTAAAGCTACAAATTAGTGTAGTACGTCCTCCTCACAGTGTTCAGCTTAAACTACAAGTTTTTGTAGTTTGACCTCTGCACAGTGTTCAGCTAAAGCTACAAGTTAGTGTAGTGCGTCCTCTGAACAGTGTTCAGCTAAAACTACAAGTTAGTGTAGTGCGACCTCTGCTCAGTGTTCAGCTAAAGCTACAAATTGGTGTAGTGCGTCCTCCTCACAGTGTTCAGCTAAAGCTACAAGTTAGTTTAGTGTGACTTCTGCACAGTGTTCAGCTAAAGCTACAAGTTAGTGTACTGCGTCATCTGAACAGTGTTCAGCTAAAGCCACAAGTTAGTTTAGTGTGACCTCTGCACAGTGTTCAGCTAAAGCTACAAGTTAGGTTAGTGTGTCCTCTGAACAGAGTTCAGCTAAAACTACAAGTTAGTGTAGTGCGACCTCTGCTCAGTGTTCAGCTAAAGCTACAAGTTGGTGTAGTGCGTCCTCCTCACAGTGTTAAGCTAAAACTACAAGTTAATGTAGTGCAACCTCTGCACAGTGTTCAGTTAAAGCTACAAATTAGTGTAGTGCGTCCTCCACACAGTGTTCAGCTAAAACTACAAGTTAGTGTAGTGCGACCTCTGCACAGTGTTCAGCTAAAGCTACAAGTTAGTGTAGTGCGTCCACCTAACAGTGTTCAGCTAAAAGTACATGTTAGTGTAGTGCGACTTCTGCACAGTATTCAGCTAAAACTACAAGTTAGTGTAGTGCGTCCTGTGAACAGTGTTCAGCTAAAGCTACAAGTTAGTGTAGTGTGTCCTCCTCAGTGTTCAGCTAAAGCTACAAGTTAGGGTAGTGCGTCCTCTGAACAGAGTTCAGCTAAAACTACAAGTTAGTGTAGTGAGACCTCTGCTCAGTGTTCAGCTAAAGCTACAAGTTGGTGTAGTGCGTCCTCCTCACAGTGTTCAGCTAAAACTACAAGTTAGTGTAGTGCGACCTCTGCACAGTGTTCAGCTAAAGCTACAAATTAGTGTAGTGCGTCCTCCTCACAGTGTTCAGCTAAAACTACAAGTTAGTGTAGTTTGACCTCTGCTCAGTGTTCAGCTAAAGCTACAAGTTAGTGTAGTGCGTCCTCTGAACAGTGTTCAGCTAAAACTACAAGTTAGTGTAGTGCGACCTCTGCACAGTGTTCAGCTAAAGCTACAAGTTAGTGTAGTGCGTCCTCCTCACAGTGTTCAGCTAAAACTACAAGTTAGTGTAGTGCGACCTCTGCACAGGGTTCAGCTAAAGCTACAAGTTAGTGTAGTGCGTCCTCCTCACAGTGTTCAGCTAAAACTACAAGTTAGTGTAGTGCATCCTCTGAACAGTGTTCAGCTAAAACTGCAAATTAGTGTAGTGCGTCCTGTGAACAGTGTTCAGCTAAAGCTACAAGTTAGTGTAGTGCGTCCTCCTCACACTGTTCAGCTAAAGCTACAAGTTAGGGTAGTGCGTCCTCTGAACAGAGTTCAGCTAAAACTACAAGTTAGTGTAGTGCAACCTCTGCTCAGTGTTCAGCTAAAGCTACAAGTTGGTGTAGTGCGTCCTCCTCACAGTGTTCAGCTAAAACTACAAGTTAGTGTAGTGCGACCTCTGCACAGTGTTCAGCTAAAGCTACAAATTAGTGTAGTGCGTCCTCCACACAGTGTTCAGCTAAAACTACAAGTTAGTGTAGTGCGACCTCTGCACAGTGTTCAGCTAAAGCTACAAGTTAGTGTAGTGTGTTTTCCTCACAATGTTCAGCTAAAATTACAAGTTAGTGTAGTGCGACCTCTGCACAGTGTTAAGCTAAAGCTACAAGTTAGTGTAGTGCGTCCTCCTCACAGTGTTCAGCTAAAACTACAAGTTAGTGTAGTGCATCCTCTGAACAGTGTTGAGCTAAAACTACAAGTTAGTGTAGAGCATCCTCTGAACAGTGTTCAGCTAAAACTACAAGTTAGTGTAGTGCGTCCTGTGAACAGTGTTCAGCTAAAGCTAAAAGTTAGTGTAGTGCGTCCTCCTCAGTGTTCAGTTAAAGCTACAAGTTAGGGTAGTGCGTCCTCTGAACAGAGTTCAGCTAAAACTACAAGTTAGTGTAGTGAGACCTCTGCTCAGTGTTCAGCTAAAGCTACAAGTTGGTGTAGTGCGTCCTCCTCACAGTGTTCAGCTAAAACTACAAGTTAGTGTAGTGCGACCTCTGCACAGTGTTCAGCTAAAGCTACAAATTAGTGTAGTGTGTCCTCCTTACAGTGTTCAGCTAAAACTACAAGTTAGTGTAGTTTGACCTCTGCTCAGTGTTCAGCTAAAGCTACAAGTTAGTGTAGTGCGTCCTCCTCACAGTGTTCAGCTAAAACTACAAGTTAGTGTAGTGAATCCTCTGAACAGTGTTCAGCTAAAACTACAAGTTAGTGTAGTGCGTCCTGTGAACAGTGTTCAGCTAAAGCTACAAGTTAGTGTAGTGCGTCCTCCTCAGTGTTCAGCTAAAGCTAAAAGTTAGGGTAGTGCGTCCTCTGAACAGAGTTCAGCTAAAACTACAAGTTAGTGTAGTGAGACCTCTGCTCAGTGTTCAGCTAAAGCTACAAGTTGGTGTAGTGCGTCCTCCTCACAGTGTTCAGCTAAAACTACAAGTTAGTGTAGTGCGACCTCTGCACAGTGTTCAGCTAAAGCTACAAATTAGTGTAGTACGTCCTCCTCACAGTGTTCAGCTTAAACTACAAGTTAGTGTAGTTTGACATCTGCACAGTGTTCAGCTAAAGCTACAAGTTGGTGTAGTTTGTCCTCTGAACAGTGTTCAGCTAAAACTACAAGTTAGTGTAGTGCGACCTCTGCTCAGTGTTCAGCTAAAGCTACAAATTGGTGTAGTGCGTCCTCCTCACAGTGTTCAGCTAAAGCTACAAGTTAGTTTAGTGTGACCTCTGCACAGTGTTCAGCTAAAGCTACAAATTAGTGTAGTGCGTCCTCCTCACAGTGTTCAGCTAAAACTACAAGTTAGTGTAGTTTGACCTCTGCTCAGTGTTCAGCTAAAGCTACAAGTTAGTGTAGTGCGTCCTCTGAACAGTGTTCAGCTAAAACTATAAGTTAGTGTAGTGCGAAATCTGCACAGTGTTCAGCTAAAGCTACAAGTTAGTGTAGTGCGTCCTCCTCACAGTGTTCAGCTAAAACTACAAGTTAGTGTAGTGCATCCTCTGAACAGTGTTGAGCTAAAACTACAAGTTAGTGTAGAGCATCCTCTGAACAGTGTTCAGCTAAAACTACAAGTTAGTGTAGTGCGTCCTGTGAACAGTGTTCAGCTAAAGCTAAAAGTTAGTGTAGTGCGTCCTCCTCAGTGTTCAGTGAAAGCTACAAGTTAGGGTAGTGCGTCCTCTGAACAGAGTTCAGCTAAAACTACAAGTTAGTGTAGTGAGACCTCTGCTCAGTGTTCAGCTAAAGCTACAAGTTGGTGTAGTGCGTCCTCCTCACAGTGTTCAGCTAAAACTACAAGTTAGTGTAGTGCGACCTCTGCACAGTGTTCAGCTAAAGCTACAAATTAGTGTAGTGTGTCCTCCTCACAGTGTTCAGCTAAAACTACAAGTTAGTGTAGTTTGACCTCTGCTCAGTGTTCAGCTAAAGCTACAAGTTAGTGTAGTGCGTCCTCCTCACAGTGTTCAGCTAAAACTACAAGTTAGTGTAGTGAATCCTCTGAACAGTGTTCAGCTAAAACTACAAGTTAGTGTAGTGCGACCTCTGCACAGTGTTCAGCTAAAGCTACAAATTAGTGTAGTACGTCCTCCTCACAGTGTTCAGCTTAAACTACAAGTTTTTGTAGTTTGACCTCTGCACAGTGTTCAGCTAAAGCTACAAGTTAGTGTAGTGCGTCCTCTGAACAGTGTTCAGCTAAAACTACAAGTTAGTGTAGTGCGACCTCTGCTCAGTGTTCAGCTAAAGCTACAAATTAGTGTAGTGCGTCCTCCTCACAGTGTTCAGCTAAAGCTACAAGTTAGTTTAGTGTGACCTCTGCACAGTGTTCAGCTAAAGCTACAAGTTAGTGTACTGCGTCTTCTGAACAGTGTTCAGCTAAAGCCACAAGTTAGTTTAGTGTGACCTCTGCACAGTGTTCAGCTAAAGCTACAAGTTAGGTTAGTGCGTCCTCTGAACAGAGTTCAGCTAAAACTACAAGTTAGTGTAGTGCGACCTCTGCTCAGTGTTCAGCTAAAGCTACAAGTTGGTGTAGTGCGTCCTCCTCACAGTGTTCAGCTAAAACTACAAGTTAGTGTAGTGTGACCTCTGCACAGTGTTCAGTTAAAGCTACAAATTAGTGTAGTGCATCCTCACAGTGTTCAGCTAAAACTACAAGTTAGTGTAGTTTGACCTCTGCTCAGTGTTCAGCTAAAGCTACAAGTTAGTGTAGTGCATCCTCTGAACAGTGTTCAGCTAAAACTACAAGTTAGTGTAGTGCGACCTCTGCTCAGTGTTCAGCTAAAGCTACAAATTGGTGTAGTGCGTCCTCCTCACAGTGTTCAGCTAAAGCTACAAGTTAGTTTAGTGTGACTTCTGCACAGTGTTCAGCTAAAGCTACAAGTTAGTGTAGTGCGTCCTCCTCACAGTGTTCAGCTAAAACTACAAGTTAGTGTAGTGAATCCTCTGAACAGTGTTCAGCTAAAACTACAAGTTAGTGTAGTGCGACCTCTGCACAGTGTTCAGCTAAAGCTACAAATTAGTGTAGTACGTCCTCCTCACAGTGTTCAGCTTAAACTACAAGTTTTTGTAGTTTGACCTCTGCACAGTGTTCAGCTAAAGTTACAAGTTAGTGTAGTGCGTCCTCTGAACAGTGTTCAGCTAAAACTACAAGTTAGTGTAGTGCGACCTCTGCTCAGTGTTCAGCTAAAGCTACAAATTGGTGTAGTGCGTCCTCCTCACAGTGTTCAGCTAAAGCTACAAGTTAGTTTAGTGTGACCTCTGCACAGTGTTCAGCTAAAGCTACAAGTTAGTGTACTGCGTCTTCTGAACAGTGTTCAGCTAAAGCCACAAGTTAGTTTAGTGTGACCTCTGCACAGTGTTCAGCTAAAGCTACAAGTTAGGTTAGTGCGTCCTCTGAACAGAGTTCAGCTAAAACTACAAGTTAGTGTAGTGCGACCTCTGCTCAGTGTTCAGCTAAAGCTACAAGTTGGTGTAGTGTGTCCTCCTCACAGTGTTCAGCTAAAACTACAAGTTAGTGTAGTGTGACCTCTGCACAGTGTTCAGTTAAAGCTACAAATTAGTGTAGTGCGTCCTCACAGTGTTCAGCTAAAACTACAAGTTAGTGTAGTTTGACCTCTGCTCAGTGTTCAGCTAAAGCTACAAGTTAGTGTAGTGCATCCTCTGAACAGTGTTCAGCTAAAACTACAAGTTAGTGTAGTGCGACCTCTGCTCAGTGTTCAGCTAAAGCTACAAATTGGTGTAGTGCGTCCTCCTCACAGTGTTCAGCTAAAGCTACAAGTTAGTTTAGTGTGACTTCTGCACAGTGTTCAGCTAAAGCTACAAGTTAGTGTAGTGCGTCCTCCTCACAGTGTTCAGCTAAAACTACAAGTTAGTGTAGTGAATCCTCTGAACAGTGTTCAGCTAAAACTACAAGTTAGTGTAGTGCGACCTCTGCACAGTGTTCAGCTAAAGCTACAAATTAGTGTAGTACGTCCTCCTCACAGTGTTCAGCTTAAACTACAAGTTTTTGTAGTTTGACCTCTGCACAGTGTTCAGCTAAAGCTACAAGTTAGTGTAGTGCGTCCTCTGAACAGTGTTCAGCTAAAACTACAAGTTAGTGTAGTGCGACCTCTGCTCAGTGTTCAGCTAAAGCTACAAATTGGTGTAGTGCGTCCTCCTCACAGTGTTCAGCTAAAGCTACAAGTTAGTTTAGTGTGACCTCTGCACAGTGTTCAGCTAAAGCTACAAGTTAGTGTACTGCGTCTTCTGAACAGTGTTCAGCTAAAGCCACAAGTTAGTTTAGTGTGACCTCTGCACAGTGTTCAGCTAAAGCTACAAGTTAGGTTAGTGCGTCCTCTGAACAGAGTTCAGCTAAAACTACAAGTTAGTGTAGTGCGACCTCTGCTCAGTGTTCAGCTAAAGCTACAAGTTGGTGTAGTGCGTCCTCCTCACAGTGTTCAGCAAAAACTACAAGTTAGTGTAGTGTGACCTCTGCACAGTGTTCAGTTAAAGCTACAAATTAGTGTAGTGCGTCCTCACAGTGTTCAGCTAAAACTACAAGTTAGTGTAGTTTGACCTCTGCTCAGTGTTCAGCTAAAGCTACAAGTTAGTGTAGTGCATCCTCTGAACAGTGTTCAGCTAAAACTACAAGTTAGTGTAGTGCGACCTCTGCTCAGTGTTCAGCTAAAGCTACAAATTGGTGTAGTGCGTCCTCCTCACAGTGTTCAGCTAAAGCTACAAGTTAGTTTAGTGTGACTTCTGCACAGTGTTCAGCTAAAGCTACAAGTTAGTGTAGTGCGTCCTCCTCACAGTGTTCAGCTAAAACTACAAGTTAGTGTAGTGAATCCTCTGAACAGTGTTCAGCTAAAACTACAAGTTAGTGTAGTGCGACCTCTGCACAGTGTTCAGCTAAAGCTACAAATTAGTGTAGTACGTCCTCCTCACAGTGTTCAGCTTAAACTACAAGTTTTTGTAGTTTGACCTCTGCACAGTGTTCAGCTAAAGCTACAAGTTAGTGTAGTGCGTCCTCTGAACAGTGTTCAGCTAAAACTACAAGTTAGTGTAGTGCGACCTCTGCTCAGTGTTCAGCTAAAGCTACAAATTGGTGTAGTGCGTCCTCCTCACAGTGTTCAGCTAAAGCTACAAGTTAGTTTAGTGTGACCTCTGCACAGTGTTCAGCTAAAGCTACAAGTTAGTGTACTGCGTCTTCTGAACAGTGTTCAGCTAAAGCCACAAGTTAGTTTAGTGTGACCTCTGCACAGTGTTCAGCTAAAGCTACAAGTTAGGTTAGTGCGTCCTCTGAACAGAGTTCAGCTAAAACTACAAGTTAGTGTAGTGCGACCTCTGCTCAGTGTTCAGCTAAAGCTACAAGTTGGTGTAGTGCGTCCTCCTCACAGTGTTCAGCTAAAACTACAAGTTAGTGTAGTGTGACCTCTGCACAGTGTTCAGTTAAAGCTACAAATTAGTGTAGTGCGTCCTCACAGTGTTCAGCTAAAACTACAAGTTAGTGTAGTTTGACCTCTGCTCAGTGTTCAGCTAAAGCTACAAGTTAGTGTAGTGCATCCTCTGAACAGTGTTCAGCTAAAACTACAAGTTAGTGTAGTGCGACCTCTGCTCAGTGTTCAGCTAAAGCTACAAATTGGTGTAGTGCGTCCTCCTCACAGTGTTCAGCTAAAGCTACAAGTTAGTTTAGTGTGACTTCTGCACAGTGTTCAGCTAAAGCTACAAGTTAGTGTAGTGCGTCCTCCTCACAGTGTTCAGCTAAAACTACAAGTTAGTGTAGTGAATCCTCTGAACAGTGTTCAGCTAAAACTACAAGTTAGTGTAGTGCGACCTCTGCTCAGTGTTCAGCTAAAACTACAAGTTAGTGTAGTGCGACCTCTGCTCAGTGTTCAGCTAAAGCTACAAGTTAGTGTAGTGCGTCCTCCTCACAGTGTTCAGCTAAAACTACAAGTTAATGTAGTGCAACCTCTGCACAGTGTTCAGTTAAAGCTACAAATTAGTGTAGTGCGTCCTCCACACAGTGTTCAGCTAAAACTACAAGTTAGTGTAGTGCGACCTCTGCACAGTGTTCAGCTAAAGCTACAAGTTAGTGTAGTGCGTCCACCTAACAGTGTTCAGCTAAAAGTACATGTTAGTGTAGTGCGACTTCTGCACAGTATTCAGCTAAAACTACAAGTTAGTGTAGTGCGTCCTGTGAACAGTGTTCAGCTAAAGCTACAAGTTAGTGTAGTATGTCCTCCTCAGTGTTCAGCTAAAGCTACAAGTTAGGGTAGTGCGTCCTCTGAACAGAGTTCAGCTAAAACTACAAGTTAGTGTAGTGAGACCTCTGCTCAGTGTTCAGCTAAAGCTACAAGTTGGTGTAGTGCGTCCTCCTCACAGTGTTCAGCTAAAACTACAAGTTAGTGTAGTGCGACCTCTGCACAGTGTTCAGCTAAAGCTACAAATTAGTGTAGTGCGTCCTCCTCACAGTGTTCAGCTAAAACTACAAGTTAGTGTAGTTTGACCTCTGCTCAGTGTTCAGCTAAAGCTACAAGTTAGTGTAGTGCGTCCTCTGAACAGTGTTCAGCTAAAACTACAAGTTAGTGTAGTGCGACCTCTGCACAGTGTTCAGCTAAAGCTACAAGTTAGTGTAGTGCGTCCTCCTCACAGTGTTCAGCTAAAACTACAAGTTAGTGTAGTGCGACCTCTGCACAGGGTTCAGCTAAAGCTACAAGTTAGTGTAGTGCGTCCTCCTCACAGTGTTCAGCTAAAACTACAAGTTAGTGTAGTGCATCCTCTGAACAGTGTTCAGCTAAAACTGCAAATTAGTGTAGTGCGTCCTGTGAACAGTGTTCAGCTAAAGCTACAAGTTAGTGTAGTGCGTCCTCCTCACACTGTTCAGCTAAAGCTACAAGTTAGGGTAGTGCGTCCTCTGAACAGAGTTCAGCTAAAACTACAAGTTAGTGTAGTGCAACCTCTGCTCAGTGTTCAGCTAAAGCTACAAGTTGGTGTAGTGCGTCCTCCTCACAGTGTTCAGCTAAAACTACAAGTTAATATAGAATCAGATGTATATAAAAATCCGCCCACTCATACACCCAAAAACGCTGCGCTGATGGCAAAAACCTAAATCTGAGCTGCTGCTTAAATGATAAGTATACAGTAAAAAATTGATTCACCACAAACTCGCTCCTAGTGAACTCAAAATAGCAGCGCTAAACGTGATCCCTAATCAAATAATAAAGTGTAGTGAAGAGTGATGAGCTGATGCATCAACCTGTGCAATGATTACACCACGTCCTCATCCTTCATCATTAATGTGCATACAATGACATATTCAAAAAAAAAAAAATTACAAACAAATGGTGCATATACACCAATTAAGTGAATAACGTATCTGTGCACATACAAATATAATGTGAGAATTATAACTGAGAGCCAATGTGAATTAACTCGCAAAAAAAAAAATTATTATATCTATAAAGTGTGTCCACAAACAAACCGAAAGTAAAATAGTCCAAAACAAAATCCGTGACGTGTTGTAGTGCAAATCTTCTACTTAAATGAATCTTCCACCGCACCTCTGTGACTGTGAATCCACTCCCCTTAGGTGAATGCACTCACCAGCTCCTTTTGCCCACACTCTCGTGTCAGGGCCAACAAGCTTTTATCCCACACTCACAAGGGATAAGATTGATCTTCAGTGGTAAACCTGTACACCTCTACTTCTCCAAAGTGTAATGCCCAAGAGCTCTCTCCACATGAAAAAAGAAAAATAATCCAATGGTGCAATAACGTAATAAAATTTATTAAAGATCAAAAAGCCCTTTCACCATTGCACTCACATCTTTAAAATTCACTGCAGGCTTAACAGTAACACAGCACAGCAAGTTGTCACAGCATAACAAAATAAAGTAAGTAAACCAGTGTGTGGTGGTCACGGCAGACCCAGGTACTGCGCTTCTCTTTACTGAAAACTACAAGTTAGTGTAGTGCGACCTCTGCACAGTGTTCAGCTAAAGCTACAAATTAGTGTAGTGCGTCCTCCACACAGTGTTCAGCTAAAACTACAAGTTAGTGTAGTGCGACCTCTGCACAGTGTTCAGCTAAAGCTACAAGTTAGTGTAGTGTGTTTTCCTCACAATGTTCAGCTAAAATTACAAGTTAGTGTAGTGCGACCTCTGCACAGTGTTAAGCTAAAGCTACAAGTTGGTGTAGTGCGTCCTCCTCACAGTGTTCAGCTAAAACTACAAGTTAGTGTGGTGCGACCTCTGCACAGTGTTCAGCTAAAGCTACAAATTAGTGTAGTGGGTCCATCTCACAGTGTTCAGCTAAAACTAAAAGTTAGTGTAGTGCGACCTCTGCACAGTGTTCAGCTAAAGCTACAAATTAGTGTAGTGCGTCCTCCTCACAGTGTTCAGCTAAAACTACAAGTTAGTGTAGTTTGACCTCTGCTCAGTGTTCAGCTAAAGCTACAAGTTAGTGTAGTGCGTCCTCTGAACAGTGTTCAGCTAAAACTACAAGTTAGTGTAGTGCGACCTCTGCACAGTGTTCAGCTAAAGCTACAAGTTAGTGTAGTGCGTCCTCCTCACAGTGTTCAGCTAAAACTACAAGTTAGTGTAGTGCGACCTCTGCACAGGGTTCAGCTAAAGCTACAAGTTAGTGTAGTGCGTCCTCCTCACAGTGTTCAGCTAAAACTACAAGTTAGTGTAGTGCATCCTCTGAACAGTGTTCAGCTAAAACTGCAAATTAGTGTAGTGCGTCCTGTGAACAGTGTTCAGCTAAAGCTACAAGTTAGTGTAGTGCGTCCTCCTCACACTGTTCAGCTAAAGCTACAAGTTAGGGTAGTGCGTCCTCTGAACAGAGTTCAGCTAAAACTACAAGTTAGTGTAGTGCAACCTCTGCTCAGTGTTCAGCTAAAGCTACAAGTTGGTGTAGTGCGTCCTCCTCACAGTGTTCAGCTAAAACTACAAGTTAGTGTAGTGCGACCTCTGCACAGTGTTCAGCTAAAGCTACAAATTAGTGTAGTGCGTCCTCCACACAGTGTTCAGCTAAAGCTACAAGTTAGGGTAGTGCGTCCTCTGAACAGAGTTCAGCTAAAACTACAAGTTAGTGTAGTGCAACCTCTGCTCAGTGTTCAGCTAAAGCTACAAGTTGGTGTAGTGCGTCCTCCTCACAGTGTTCAGCTAAAACTACAAGTTAGTGTAGTGCGACCTCTGCACAGTGTTCAGCTAAAGCTACAAATTAGTGTAGTGCGTCCTCCACACAGTGTTCAGCTAAAACTACAAGTTAGTGTAGTGCGACCTCTGCACAGTGTTCAGCTAAAGCTACAAGTTAGTGTAGTGTGTTTTCCTCACAATGTTCAGCTAAAATTACAAGTTAGTGTAGTGCGACCTCTGCACAGTGTTAAGCTAAAGCTACAAGTTGGTGTAGTGCGTCCTCCTCACAGTGTTCAGCTAAAACTACAAGTTAGTGTGGTGCGACCTCTGCACAGTGTTCAGCTAAAGCTACAAATTAGTGTAGTGGGTCCATCTCACAGTGTTCAGCTAAAACTAAAAGTTAGTGTAGTGTGACCTCTGCACAGTGTTCAGCTAAAGCTACAAGTTAGTGTAGTGCGACCTCTGCTCAGTGTTCAGCTAAAGCTAACAATTGGTGTAGTGCGTCCTCCTCACAGTGTTCAGCTAAAGCTACAAGTTAGTTTAGTGTGACCACTGCACAGTGTTCAGCTAAAGCTACAAGTTAGTGTACTGCGTCTTCTGAACAGTGTTCAGCTAAAGCTACAAGTTAGTGTAGTGCGACCTCTGCACAGTGTTCAGCTAAAGCTACAAGTTGGTTAGTGCGTCCTCTGAACAGAGTTCAGCTAAAACTACAAGTTAGTGTAGTGCGACCTCTGCTCAGTGTTCAGCTAAAGCTACAAGTTGGTGTAGTGTGTCCTCCTCACAGTGTTCAGCTAAAACTACAAGTTAGTGTAGTGCGACCTCTGCACAGTGTTCAGTTAAAGCTACAAATTAGTGTAGTGCGTCCTCCACACAGTGTTCAGCTAAAACTACAAGTTAGTGTAGTGCGACCTCTGCACAGTGTTCAGCAAAAGCTACAAGTTAGTGTAGTGCGTCCTCCTAACAGTGTTCAGCTAAAAGTACATGTTAGTGTAGTGCAACTTCTGCACAGTGTTCAGCTAAAGCTACAAGTTAGTGTAGTGCGTCCTCCTCACAGTGTTCAGCTAAAAGTACATGTTAGTGTAGTGCGACCTCTGCACAGAGTTCAGCTAAAGCTACAAGTTAGTGTAGTGCGTCCTCCTCACAGTGTTCAGCTAAAATTACAAGTTAGTGTAGTGCATCCTCTGAACAGTGTTCAGCTAAAACTACAAGTTAGTGTAGTGCGTCCTGTGAACAGTGTTCAGCTAAAGCTACAAGTTAGTGTAGTGCGTCCTCCTCACAGTGTTCAGCTAAAGCTACAAGTTAGGGTAGTGCGTCCTCTGAACAGAGTTCAGCTAAAACTACAAGTTAGTGTAGTGCGACCTCTGCTCAGTGTTCAACTAAAGCTACAAGTTGGTGTAGTGAGTCCTCCTCACAGTGTTCAGCTAAAACTACAAGTTAGTGTAGTGTGACCTCAACACAGTGTTCAGCTAAAGCTACAAGTTAGTGTAGTGCATCCTCTGAACAGAGTTCAGCTAAATCTAGAAGTTAGTGTAGTGTGACCTCTGCTCAGTGTTCAGCTAAAGCTACAAGTTGGTGTAGTGCGTCCTCCTCACAGTGTTCAGCTAAAACTACAAGTTAGTGTAGTGCGACCTCTGCACAGTGTTCAGCTAAAGCTACAAATTAGTGTAGTGCGTCCTCCACACAGTGTTCAGCTAAAACTACAAGTTAGTGTAGTGCGACCTCTGCACAATGTTCAGCTAAAGCTACAAGTTAGTGTAGTGTGTTCTCCTCACAATGTTCAGCTAAAATTACAAGTTAGTGTAGTGCGACCTCTGCACAGTGTTAAGCTAAAGCTACAAGTTGGTGTAGTGCGTCCTCCTCACAGTGTTCAGCTAAAACTACAAGTTAGTGTGGTGCGACCTCTGCACAGTGTTCAGCTAAAGCTACAAATTAGTGTAGTGGGTCCATCTCACAGTGTTCAGCTAAAACTACAAGTTAGTGTAGTGTGACCTCTGCACAGTGTTCAGCTAAAGCTACAAGTTAGTGTGGTGTGTCCTCTGAACAGTGTTCAGCTAAAACTACAAGTTAGTGTAGTGCGACCTCTGCACAGTGTTCAGCTAAAGCTACAAGTTAGTGTGGTGTGTCCTCTGAACAGAGTTCAGCTAAAACTACAAGTTAGTGTAGTGCGACCTCTGCTCAGTGTTCAGCTAAAGCTACAAGTTGGTGTAGTGCGTCCTCCTCACAGTGTTCAGCTAAAACTACAAGTTAGTGTAGTGCGACCTCTGCACAGTATTCAGTTAAAGCTACAAATTAGTGTAGTGCGTCCTCCACACAGTGTTCAGCTAAAACTACAAGTTAGTGTAGTGCATCCTCTGAACAGTGTTCAGCTAAAACTACAAGTTAGTGTAGTGCGTCCTGTGAACAGTGTTCAGCTAAAGCTACAAGTTAGTGTAGTGCGTCCTCCTCACAGTGTTCAGCTAAAGCTACAAGTTAGGGTAATGCGTCCTCTGAACAGAGTTCAGCTAAAACTACAAGTTAGTGTAGTGCGACCTCTGCTCAGTGTTCAGCTAAAGCTACAAGTTAGTGTGGTGTGTCCTCTGAACAGTGTTCAGCTAAAACTACAAGTTAGTGTAGTGCGACCTCTGCACAGTGTTCAGCTAAAGCTACAAGTTAGTGTGGTGTGTCCTCTGAACAGAGTTCAGCTAAAACTACAAGTTAGTGTAGTGCGACCTCTGCTCAGTGTTCAGCTAAAGCTACAAGTTGGTGTAGTGCGTCCTCCTCACAGTGTTCAGCTAAAACTACAAGTTAGTGTAGTGCGACCTCTGCACAGTATTCAGTTAAAGCTACAAATTAGTGTAGTGCGTCCTCCACACAGTGTTCAGCTAAAACTACAAGTTAGTGTAGTGCATCCTCTGAACAGTGTTCAGCTAAAACTACAAGTTAGTGTAGTGCGTCCTGTGAACAGTGTTCAGCTAAAGCTACAAGTTAGTGTAGTGCGTCCTCCTCACAGTGTTCAGCTAAAGCTACAAGTTAGGGTAATGCGTCCTCTGAACAGAGTTCAGCTAAAACTACAAGTTAGTGTAGTGCGACCTCTGCTCAGTGTTCAGCTAAAGCTACAAGTTGGTGTAGTGAGTCCTCCTCACAGTGTTCAGCTAAAACTACAAGTTAGTGTAGTGTGACCTTAGCACAGTGTTCAGCTAAAGCTACAAGTTAGTGTAGTGCATCCTCTGAACAGAGTTCAGCTAAATCTAGAAGTTAGTGTAGTGTGACCTCTGCTCAGTGTTCAGCTAAAGCTACAAGTTGGTGTAGTGCGTCCTCCTCACAGTGTTCAGCTAAAACTACAAGTTAGTGTAGTGCGACCTCTGCACAGTGTTCAGCTAAAGCTACAAATTAGTGTAGTGCGTCCTCCACACTGTGTTCAGCTAAAACTACAAGTTAGTGTAGTGCGACCTCTGCACAGTGTTCAGCTAAAGCTACAAGTTAGTGTAGTGTGTTCTCCTCACAATGTTCAGCTAAAATTACAAGTTAGTGTAGTGCGACCTCTGCACAGTGTTAAGCTAAAGCTACAAGTTACTGTAGTGCGTCCTCCTCACAGTGTTCAGCTAAAAGTACATGTTAGTGTAATGTGACCTTTGCACAGTGTTCAGCTAAAGCTACAAGTTAGTGTAGTGTGTTCTCCTCACAATGTTCAGCTAAAACTACAAGTTAGTGTAGTGCGACCTCTGCACAGTGTTAAGCTAAAGCTACAAGTTACTGTAGTGCGTCCTCCTCACAGTGTTCAGCTAAAAGTACATGTTAGTGTAGTGTGACCTCTGCACAGTGTTCAGCTAAAGCTACAAGTTAGTGTAGTGCGTCCTCCTCACAGTGTTCAGCTAAAAGTACATGTTAGTGTAGTTCGACCTCTGCACAGTGTTCAGCTAAAGCTACAAGTTAGTGTAGTGCATCCTCCTCACAGTGTTCAGCTAAAACTACAAGTTAGTGTAGTGTGTCCTCTGAACAGTGTTCAGCTAAAACTACAAAGTTAGTGTAGTGCGACCTCTGCACAGTGTTCAGTTAAAGCTACAAGTTAATGTAGCACGTCCTCTGAACAGTATTCAGCTAAAAGTACAAGTTAGTGTGGTGTGACCTCTGCACAGTGTTCAGCTAAAGCTACAAGTTGGTGTAGTGCGTCCTCCTCACAGTGTTCGGCTAAAACTACAAGTTAGTGTAGTGTGACCTCTGCACAGTGTTCAGCTAAAGCTACAAGTTAGTGTAGTGCATCCTCCTCACAGTGTTCAGCTAAAACTACAAGTTAATGTAGTGCGACCTCTGCAAAGTGTTCAGCTAAAGCTGCAAGTTAGTGTAGTGTGTCCTCCTCACAATGTTCAGCTAAAACTACAAGTTAGTGTAGTGCGACCTCTGCACAGTGTTCAGCTAAAGCTACAAGTTGGTGTAGTGCGTCCTCCTCACAGTGTTCAGCTAAAACTACAAGTTAGTGTGGTGCGACCTCTGCACAGTGTTCAGCTAAAGCTACAAATTAGTGTAGTGGGTCCATCTCACAGTGTTCAGCTAAAACTACAAGTTAGTGTAGTGTGACCTCTGCACAGTGTTCAGCTAAAGCTACAAGTTAGTGTGGTGTGTCCTCTGAACAGTGTTCAGCTAAAACTACAAGTTAGTGTAGTGCGACCTCTGCACAGTATTCAGTTAAAGCTACAAATTAGTGTAGTGCGTCCTCCACACAGTGTTCAGCTAAAACTACAAGTTAGTGTAGTGCATCCTCTGAACAGTGTTCAGCTAAAACTACAAGTTAGTGTAGTGCGTCCTGTGAACAGTGTTCAGCTAAAGCTACAAGTTAATGTAGTGCGACCTCTGCAAAGTGTTCAGCTAAAGCTACAAGTTAGTGTAGTGTGTCCTCCTCACAATGTTCAGCTAAAACTACAAGTTAGTGTAGTGCGACCTCTGCACAGTGTTCAGCTAAAGCTACAAGTTAGTGTAGTGCGTCCTCCTCACAGTATTCAGGTAAATCTACAACTCAGTGTAGTGCGTCCTCTGAACAGTGTTCAGCTGAAACTACAACGTTAGTGTAGTGCGACCTCTGCACAGTGTTCAGCTAAAGCTACAAGTTAGTGTAGTGCGTCCTCTGAACAGTGTTCAGCTAAAGCTACAAGTTAGTGTAGTGCGTCCTCCTCACAGTGTTCAGCTAAAGCTACAAGTTAGTTTAGTGTGACCTCTGCACAGTATTCAGCTAAAGCTACAAGTTAGTGTAGTGCGTCCTCTGAACAGTGTTCTGCTAAAACTACAAGTTAGTGTAGTGCGAACCTCTGCACTGTGTTCAGCTAAAGCTACAAGTTGGTGTAGTGCGTCCTCCTCACAGTGTTCAGCTAAAACTACAAGTTAGTGTAGTGCGACCTCTGCACAGTGTTCAGCTAAAGGTACAAGTTAGTGTAGTGCATCCTCCTTACAATGTTCAGCTAAAACTAAACGTTAGTGTAGTGCAACCTCTGCTCAGTGTTCAGCTAAAGCTGCAAGTTAGTGTAGTGTGTCCTCCTCACAGTGTTAAGCTAAAACTACAAGTTAGTGTAGTGCAACCTCTGCACAGTGTTCAGCTAAAGCTACAAGTTAGTGTAGTGCGTCATCCTTACATTGTTCCGCTAAAACTACAAGTTAGTGTAGTGCAATCTCTGCACAGTGTTCAGCTAAAGCTACAAGTTAGTGTAGTGCGTAATCCTCACAGTGTTAAGCTAAAACTACAAGTTAGTGTACTGCAACCTCTGCACAGTGTTCAGCTAAAGCTACAAGTTAGTGTAGTGCGTCCTCCTCACAGTGTTAAGCTAAAACTACAAGTTAGTGTACTGCAACCTCTGCACAGTGCTCAGCTAAAGCTACAAGTTAGTGTAGGGCGTCCTCCTCACAGTGTTCAGCTAAAACTACAAGTTAGTGTAGTGCGTCCTCCTCACAGTGTTCAGCTAAAACTAAAAGTTAGTGTAGTGCGTCCTCCTCACAGTGTTCAGCTAAAGCTACAAGTAAGTTTTGTTTGACCTCTGCACAGTGTTCAGCTAAAGCTACATGTTAGTGTAGTGCGTCCTCTGAAAAGTATTCAGCTAAAACTACAAGTTAGTGTAGTGCAACCTCTGCACAGTGTTCAGCTAAAGCTACAAGTTGGTGTAGTGCGTCCTCCTCACAGTATTCAGCTAAAACTACAAGTTAGTGTAGTGCGACCTCTGCACAGTTTTTAGCTAAAGCTACAAGTTAGTGTAGTGCGTGCTCCTCACAGTGTTCAGCTAAAATCTACAAGTTAGTGTAGTGCGACCTCTGCAGAGTGTTCAGCTAAAGCTACAAGTTAGTGTAGTGCAACCTCTGCATAGTTTTTAGCTAAAGCTACAAGTTAGTGTAGTGCGTGCTCCTCACAGTGTTCAGCTAAAATCTACAAGTAAGTTTAGTTTGACATCTGCACAGTGTTCAGCTAAAGCTACATGTTAATGTAGTGCGTCCTCCTCACAGTGTTCAGCTAAAACTACAAGTTAGTGTAGTGCAACCTCTGCACAGTATTCAGCTAAAGCTACAAGTTAGTGTAGTGCATCCTCCTCACAGTGTTCAGCTAAAACTACAAGTTAGTGTAGTGCGACTTCTGCACAGTGTTCAGCTAAAGCTACAAGTTAGTGTAGTGCATCCTCCTCACAGTGTTCAGCTAAAACTACAAGTTAGTGTAGTGCGACCTCTTCACAGTGTTCAGCTAAAACTACAAGTTAGTGTAGTGCGACCTCTGCACAGTGTTCAGCTAAAGCTACAAATTAGTGTAGTGCGTCCTCCTCACAGTGTTCAGCTAAAACTACAAGTTAGTGTAGTTCGTCCTCTGAACAGTGTTCAGCTAAAACTATAAAATTAGTGTAGTGCGACCTCTGCACAGTGTTCAGCTAAAGCTACAAGTTAGTGTAGTGCGTCCTCTCAACAGTGTTCAGCTAAAGCTGCAAGTTAGTGTAGTGCGTCCTCCTCACAGTGTTCAGCTAAAGCTACAAGTTAGTTTATTGTGACCTCTGCACAGTGTTCAGCTAAAGCTACAAGTTAGGGTAGTGCGTCCTCCTCACAGTTTTCAGCTAAAGCTACAAGTTAGTTTAGTGTGACCTCTGCACAGTATTCAGCTAAAGCTACAAGTTAGTGTAGAGCGTCATCTGAACAGTGTTCAGCTAAAACTACAAGTTAGTGTAGTGCAACCTCTGCACAGTGTTCAGCTAAAGCTACAAGTCAGTGTAGTGCGACCTCCTCACAGTGTTCAGCTAAAACTACAAGTTAGTGTAGTGCGACCTCTGCATAGTGTTCAGCTAAAGGTACAAGTTAGTGTAGTGCATCCTCCTTACAGTGTTCAGCTAAAACTAAACGTTAGTGTAGTGCGACCTCTGCTCAGTGTTCAGCTAAAGCTACAAGTTAGTGTAGTGTGTCCTCCTCACAGTGTTAAGCTAAAACTACAAGTTAGTGTAGTGCAACCTCTGCACAGTGTTCAGCTAAAGCTACAAGTTAGTGTAGTGCGTCATCCTCACATTGTTCAGCTAAAACTACAAGTTAGTGTAGTGCAATCTCTGCACAGTGTTCAGCTAAAGCTACAAGTTAGTGTAGTGCGTCCTCCTCACAGTGTTAAGCTAAAACTACAAGTTAGTGTACTGCAACCTCTGCACAGTGCTCAGCTAAAGCTACAAGTTAGTGTAGGGCGTCCTCCTCACAGTGTTCAGCTAAAACTACAAGTTAGTGTAGTGCGTCCTCTGAACAGTGTTCAGCTAAAACTAAAACTTAGTGTAGTGCATCCTCCTCACAGTGTTCAGCTAAAGCTACAAGTAAGTTTTGTTTGACCTCTGCACAGTGTTCAGCTAAAGCTACATGTTAGTGTAGTGCGTCCTCTGAAAAGTATTCAGCTAAAACTACAAGTTAGTGTAGTGCAACCTCTGCACAGTATTCAGCTAAAACTACAAGTTAGTGTAGTGCGACCTCTGCACAGTTTTTAGCTAAAGCTACAAGTTAGTGTAGTGCGTGCTCCTCACAGTGTTCAGCTAAAATCTACAAGTTAGTGTAGTGCGACCTCTGCAGAGTGTTCAGCTAAAGCTACAAGTTAGTGTAGTGCAACCTCTGCACAGTTTTTAGCTAAAGCTACAAGTTAGTGTAGTGCGTGCTCCTCACAGTGTTCAGCTAAAATCTACAAGTAAGTTTAGTTTGACATCTGCACAGTGTTCAGCTAAAGCTACATGTTAATGTAGTGCGTCCTCCTCACAGTGTTCAGCTAAAACTACAAGTTAGTGTAGTGCAACCTCTGCACAGTGTTCAGCTAAAGCTACAAGTTAGTGTAGTGCGTCCTCCTCACAGTGTTCAGCTAAAACTACAAGTTAGTGTAGTGCGACTTCTGCACAGTGTTCAGCTAAAGCTACAAGTTAGTGTAGTGCATCCTCCTCACAGTGTTCAGCTAAAACTATAAGTTAGTGTAGTGCGACCTCTTCACAGTGTTCAGCTACAGCTACAAGTTAGTGTAGTGCGTCCTCCTCACAGTGTTCAGCTAAAACTACAAGTTAGTGTAGTGCGACTTCTGCACAGTGTTCAGCTAAAGCTACAAGTTAGTGTAGTGCATCCTCCTCACAGTGTTCAGCTAAAACTATAAGTTAGTGTAGTGCGACCTCTGCACAGTGTTCAGCTAAAGCTACAAGTTAGTGTAGTGCGTCCTCCTCACAGTGTTCAGCTAAAACTACAACTTAGTGTAGTGCGACCTCTGCACTGTGTTCAGCTAAAGCTACAAGTTAGTGTAGTGCATCATCCTCACATTGTTCAGCTAATACTACAAGTTAGTGTAGTGCGACCTCTGCACAGTGTTCAGCTAAAACTACAAGTTAGTGTAGTGCGACCTCTGCACAGTGTTCAGCTAAAACTACAAGTTAGTGTAGTGCGACCTCTGCACAGTGTTCAGCTAAAGCTACATATTAGTGTAATGCGTCCTCCTAACAGTGTTCAGCTAAAACTACAAGTTAGTGTAGTGCGTCCTCTGAACAGTGTTCAGCTAAAGCTACAAGTTAGTGTTGTGCAGAAATATGGAAAGATCTTGCGAACCACAGATGGTTTAATGCCTACAAAATAAATCCCAGGTGATAGCCAGCTGCAAACACTAATAACGTTTCATACCCGTGTAAATAGCAATAAAATGAAATAAATGCGTTTGCGCTAGAGGAATTTTAATAATAAAAGTAAAAATCAATGTATGGAAAATTAAAAATAAAAATAAAATATATCCCAATATATCTAAAACAATTTTTAGTAAATATCAATCTGTGATAAATTACTTAGTGATAAAGTAAACAAAGTGCAACATGCATATAAAATATTAGAAATCCAAGTGCAAACTCAGGTTTAAAAGAGTTCAGAAGACACCGCTGGAGAGGACAACACATAGCAAGGCTGCATGTAAGGAGGGACTCTGCTGGGGGCACCTGATGTAAGGAGGGACTCCGCTGGGGACACCTGATGGCATCTGGTGGCAGGTGACATAGCTAGTGACACACTCGGGGCTGCCACTGATTCTGCATTATGCTTTCTGCCATCCCTCCTAGACCAGAGCAATTAAATTCCACCAACATCAAGACCGAAGAATGATAATGTGCTTTATGTGTGATTCATTTGCCTGCTTCTGGATGAGATTTCCACATTTTCTCATGTTACAACCAAAAAGGAATTGGAACGCTATTAACTGAGCAAGTTGGAGGTCAGCACCTGCATACCATTTAGAGCCCAGGAGTGGCTCCCAAGCGTGCTTTGACATAGTTTGGTTACTATGTCACACGCACTGAGGTGAGCGCATATGTTTTTGGGGGTCACCGGAGAACACTGGAGCATGATATTTTTTACACTTCTTGGATGAGCATGATGGATAGCATTGTTGATGGACACTGTATTTGTGCACTTTGCATTCATCATTTATGAACTTTATTAATCACTTTATGGAAAGAGTGAGCACTCTTTTAAACCTGAGTTTGCAATTGGATTTCTAATATTTTATATGCACGTTGCACTTTGTTTACTTTATCACTAATTAATTTATCACGGATTGATATTTACTAAAAATAGTTTTAGATATATTGGGATATATTTTATTTTTATTTGTAATTTTCCATACACTGATTTTTACTTTTATTATTATAATTCCTCTAGCGCAAACGCATTTATTTCATTTTAAAGTTAGTGTAGTGCGTGCTCTGAACAGTGTTCAGCTAAAGCTACAAGTCAGTGTAGTGCGTCCTCCTCACAGTGTTCAGCTAAAACTACAAGTTAGTGTAGTGCGACCTCTGCATAGTGTTCAGCTAAAGGTACAAGTTAGTTTAGTGCATCCTCCTTACAGTGTTCAGCTAAAACTAAACGTTAGTGTAGTGCGACCTCTGCTCAGTGTTCAGCTAAAGCTACAAGTTAGTGTAGTGTGTCCTCCTCACAGTGTTAAGCTAAAACTACAAGTTAGTGTAGTGCAACCTCTGCACAGTGTTCAGCTAAAGCTACAAGTTAGTGTAGTGCGTCATCCTCACATTGTTCAGCTAAAACTACAAGTTAGTGTAGTGCAATCTCTGCACAGTGTTCAGCTAAAGCTACAAGTTAGTGTAGTGCGTCCTCCTCACAGTGTTAAGCTAAAACTACAAGTTAGTGTACTGCAACCTCTGCACAGTGCTCAGCTAAAGCTACAAGTTAGTGTAGGGCGTCCTCCTCACAGTGTTCAGCTAAAACTACAAGTTAGTGTAGTGCGTCCTCTGAACAGTGTTCAGCTAAAACTAAAACTTAGTGTAGTGCGTCCTCCTCACAGTGTTCAGCTAAAGCTACAAGTAAGTTTTGTTTGACCTCTGCACAGTGTTCAGCTAAAGCTACATGTTAGTGTAGTGCGTCCTCTGAAAAGTATTCAGCTAAAACTACAAGTTAGTGTAGTGCAACCTCTGCACAGTATTCAGCTAAAACTACAAGTTAGTGTAGTGCGACCTCTGCACAGTTTTTAGCTAAAGCTACAAGTTAGTGTAGTGCGTGCTCCTCACAGTGTTCAGCTAAAATCTACAAGTTAGTGTAGTGCGACCTCTGCAGAGTGTTCAGCTAAAGCTACAAGTTAGTGTAGTGCAACCTCTGCACAGTTTTTAGCTAAAGCTACAAGTTAGTGTAGTGCGTGCTCCTCACAGTGTTCAGCTAAAATCTACAAGTAAGTTTAGTTTGACATCTGCACAGTGTTCAGCTAAAGCTACATGTTAATGTAGTGCGTCCTCCTCACAGTGTTCAGCTAAAACTACAAGTTAGTGTAGTGCAACCTCTGCACAGTGTTCAGCTAAAGCCACAAGTTAGTTGTCAGAGTATCTAATTGACCAGACTGTGTGGACTGCACAGAGGAGACCAGAAACACATGTAAGTGAAGTGGTGTTTATTAACAATTGATAAGTAAAAGGAAAACAGTGCAAAACCCACACAACAACCCACTACAAACAACAATATATAAGTAAATGGAGATACCGTAATCGTAAACAAGCCAAGCCAAGGTCATACACAGGGAAGTCAGCAGATGGGTAAGGACGGGAACTGAACAGGACAAGGAGAGGATGGATGGATGGGGTACAGGGCAGGGATCCAAGGGAGCCAGGAACAGAAGGGACAGGACTAGGAAGGCCTCAGGATAGGGATTGGATCAGATCAGGACAAGGCAGATAGCAGGCTCAAGGTCAAACAGGCAGCAAGGTCAGAACGCACCGAGAGAGAGATACCAAGGCAAGCCTATGAGGGCTTGCCGGGTATTTGTAAGGCTGTGGTAATTGACCTCATGTCACAGCTGAGCGCAGTGTGAGCTGTTTGCTCCACACTGCCAGAGTGCACCCGCTGGTTGACGCCGGTACTACGGCCCGAGGATGCAACAGTGCCACCAGCAGGAAAGACCTCTTACTGCAGGTCCTAGGTGTTGGAAGACACCTGCTGATGGACACTGGTACTGCGATCCAAGAGACCGATAGCGCCACCAATGGGTAGACCTTCTCATGACAGTACCCCCCCCTAAAGGAGCGGCCTCCGGACGCTCCAACAAGGTGCATCTGTTCAAAGTTCATGGCCTCCAACTGAACAGATGAGGGCACATCAGGCCGGGCATCGGGTACATCAACCTGGACAGTGGGTACTGCTGGCATGTCAGAGTCATTAAGCTGGGCAGCAGACGACAGGAACCACTTGAGCTGGGCAGCAGACGACAGGAACCACTTGAGCTGGGCAGCAGACGGCAGGAACCACTTGAGCTGGGCAGCAGACGGCAGGAACCACTTGAGCTGGGCAGCAGACGGCAGGAACCACTTGAGCTGGGCAGCAGACGGCAGGAACCACTTGAGCTGGGCAGCAGACGGCAGGAACCACTTGAGCTGGGCAGCAGACGGCAGGAACCACTTGAGCTGGGCAGCAGACGACAGGAAACACTTGAGCTGGGCAGCAGACGACAGGAAACACTTGAGCTGGGCAGCAGACGACAGGAAACACTTGAGCTGGGCAGCAGACGACAGGAAACACTTGAGCTGGGCAGCAGACGACAGGAAACACTTGAGCTGGGCAGCAGACGACAGGAAACACTTGAGCTGGGCAGCAGACGACAGGAAACACTTGAGCTGGGCAGCAGATGACAGGAAACACTTGAGCTGGGCAGCAGACGACAGGAACCACTTGAGCTGGGCAGCAGACGCCAGGAACCACTTGAGCTGGGCAGCAGACGCCAGGAACCACTTGAGCTGGGCAGCAGACGCCAGGAACCACTTGAGCTGGGCAGCAGACGACAGGAACCACTTGAGCTGGGCAGCAGACGACAGGAACCACTTGAGCTGGGCAGCAGACGGCAGGAACCACTTGAGCTGGGCAGCAGACGGCAGGAACCACTTGAGCTGGGCAGCAGACGGCAGGAACCACTTGAGCTGGGCAGCAGACGGCAGGAACCACTTGAGCTGGGCAGCAGACGACAGGAACCGCTTGAGCTGGGCAGCAGACGACAGGAACCACTTGAGCTGGAGGGCAGACACCCGAACATCAGGCTGGAGGGCTGGAACATCAGACTGGAAAGCTGGAACATCCGACTTGGAAGCTGGCACATCAGACTGAGAAGCTGGCACATCAGACTGGGAAGCAATCTTCGAGACATCAGGCTGGAAGGCAAGCTGCAAGACATCAGGCTGGGAAGCTGGTACCGCAAACTGGGAAGCTGGCACATCAATCTGGGAAGCTGGCACATCAATCTGGGAAGCTGGCACATCAGACTGGGAAGCTGGCACATCAGACTGGGAAGCTGGCACATCAGACTGGTAGGTAGGCATCAAGACATCAGGCTGGAAGACAAGCTGCAAGGCATCAGGCTGGGAAGCTGGCACATCAATCTGGGAAGCTGGCACATCAGACTGGGAAGCTGGCACATCAGACTGGGAAGCTGGCACATCAGACTGGGAAGCTGGCACATCAGACTGGTAGGTAGGCATCAAGACATCAGGCTGGAAGACAAGCTGCAAGGCATCAGGCTGGGAAGCTGGTACAGCAAACTGGGAAGCTGGCACATCAATCTGGGAAGCTGGCACATCAATCTGGGAAGCTGGCACATCAATCTGGGAAGCTGGCACATCAGACTGGTAGGTAGACATCAAGACATCGGGCTGGAAGGCAAGCTGCAAGACATCCGGCTGGAAGGCAGGGACATCGAGCTGGAAGGCAGGCATCGGGACGACAGACTGGGAGGCAGGCACATCAGACTGTAAAGCTGGAACATCAGACTGCAAAGCTGGAACATCAGACTGCAAAGCTGGAACATCAGACTGCAAAGATGGAACATCAGACTGCAAAGCTGGAACATCAGACTGCAAAGCTGGAACATCAGACTGCAAAGCTGGAACATCAGACTGCAAAGCTGGAACATCAGACTGCAAGGCTGGAACATCAGACTGCAAGGCTGGAACATCAGACTGAAAGGCTGGAACATCAGACTGAAAGGCTGGAACATCAGACTGGAAGGCTGGAACATCAGACTGGAAGGCTGGAACATCAGACTGCAAGGCTGGAACATCAGACTGCAAAGCTTGAACTTCAGACTGCAAAGCTGGAACACCAGACTGCAAAGCTGGAACATCAGACTGCAAAGCTGGAACATCAGACTGCAAAGCTGGAACGTCAGACTGCAAGGCTGGAACGTCAGACTGGAAGGCTGGAACGTCAGACTGGAAGGCTGGAACGTCAGACTGGAAGGCTGGAACGTCAGACTGGAAGGCTGGAATATCAGACTGGAAGGCTGGAACGTCAGACTGGAAGGCTGGAACGTCAGACTGCAAAGCTGGAACATCAGACTGCAAAGCTGGAACATCAGACTGCAAAGCTGGAACATCAGACTGCAAAGCTGGAACGTCAGACTGCAAAGCTGGAACCTCAGACTGGAGAGCGGGCACAGGCTGAAAAGCAGGCACCGGGACTTCAGGCTGGAAGGCCAGCTTCAAGACATCCGGCTGGAAGGCAGGGACATCGAGCTGGAAGGCAGGCATCGGGACAACAGACTGGGAGGCAGGCACATCAGACTGTAAAGTGGGAGCGGGTTGGGTTACTGGCAAGATGGTGTGGGTCGGGAAGAATTTTTGTTTCTTTTTTGGTTTAGCCCGTGCAGTCTTGTATGTAGGTGCAGGGCTGTAAGAAAAGAAAGTAGCTGGGCAGAAGGAAGACCAAGGAACTGTAGCTAGAGAGGGGTTTTGTGGGACTGTTACAGTTGAAGGAGAAGAGACAGGTGAATTGAAGGCAGGATAGGTGCGACACTTGGAGACTGGGTGGTAGTATTGGGTAGGGAGCTGGTTAAACTGGGTAGTAGCTGAGGTTGCCATGAGTGACGGGGAGATAGATTTTTTGGAAGGTAGATGATTAATGGCAGGGCTGGAATATTGTGGTTTAGCTAAAGACAGGAGATCTGACCATGCCTGCAGCAAAGGTTGAACAAACGCTGATTTACACACAGCCTGACTAACCAAAGATTGTACTGAATAAATGCAATCAGATAACACCTGCTGGGAACAAGCGGAATAATGTTCATCAAAGGAAGCCGGATCATCCTCTAACAACCATATCAGGGATTCAACCTGGTCACAACTGAAAGGAGGGGAGAAATCGTCACTACCTTCGGGAATGCATGACAAAGCTGACTTTGTACATAATTGGATCAAAGGCTGAACATCCTCAAATAACATATGACCTCGATCTACAAGTAAATGGGCGGTTTGTATCGTTTCCAGCAGTTGGTCTCGGGTCCAATCTTTAAGAGTCTGACAACAATATTCAGTATCCTCTGCCGCCAGCAGAGAATAATAGACAATTTCATCAAAGTCCATTTTGCGCGCCCACCGTAACAGGACGGTTTCTCAGTGCAGCCACGTCTGGTCAGGGATGGCCTTGGTATACTGTCAGAGTATCTAATTGACCAGACTGTGTGGACTGCACAGAGGAGACCAGAAACACATGTAAGTGAAGTGGTGTTTATTAACAAGTGATAAGTAAAAGGAAAACAGTGCAAAACCCACACAACAACCCACTA
Organism: Aquarana catesbeiana; assembly: GCF_042186555.1. Lineage (NCBI taxonomy): Eukaryota > Metazoa > Chordata > Amphibia > Anura > Ranidae > Aquarana > Aquarana catesbeiana. The sequence continues at coordinate 158,320,679 of NC_133328.1, read as the reverse complement.
CAAACAACAATATATAAGTAAATGGAGATACCGTAATCGTAAACAAGCCAAGCCAAGGTCATACACAGGGAAGTCAGCAGATGGGTAAGGACGGGAACTGAACAGGACAAGGAGAGGATGGATGGATGGGGTACAGGGCAGGGATCCAAGGGAGCCAGGAACAGAAGGGACAGGACTAGGAAGGCCTCAGGATAGGGATTGGATCAGATCAGGACAAGGCAGATAGCAGGCTCAAGGTCAAACAGGCAGCAAGGTCAGAACGCAGGGAGAGAGAGATACCAAGGCAAGCCTATGAGGGCTTGCCGGGTATTTGTAAGGCTGTGGTAATTGACCTCATGTCACAGCTGAGCGCAGTGTGAGCTGTTTGCTCCACACTGCCAGAGTGCACCCGCTGGTTGACGCCGGTACTACGGCCCGAGGATGCAACAGTGCCACCAGCAGGAAAGACCTCTTACTGCAGGTCCTAGGTGTTGGAAGACACCTGCTGATGGACACTGGTACTGCGATCCAAGAGACCGATAGCGCCACCAACGGGTAGACCTTCTCATGACATTAGTGTAGTGTGTCCTCCTCACAGTGTTCAGCTAAAACTACAAGTTAGTGTAGTGCGACTTCTGCACAGTGTTCAGCTAAAGCTACAAGTTAGTGTAGTGCATCCTCCTCACAGTGTTCAGCTAAAACTATAAGTTAGTGTAGTGCGACCTCTTCACAGTGTTCAGCTAAAGCTACAAGTTAGTGTGGTGCGTCCTCCTCACAGTGTTCAGCTAAAACTACAAGTTAGTGTAGTGCGACTTCTGCACAGTGTTCAGCTAAAGCTACAAGTTAGTGTAGTGCATCCTCCTCACAGTGTTCAGCTAAAACTATAAGTTAGTGTAGTGCGACCTCTGCACAGTGTTCAGCTAAAGCTACAAGTTAGTGTAGTGCGTCCTCCTCACAGTGTTCAGCTAAAACTACAACTTAGTGTAGTGCGACCTCTGCACTGTGTTCAGCTAAAGCTACAAGTTAGTGTAGTGCATCATTCTCACATTGTTCAGCTAATACTACAAGTTAGTGTAGTGCGACCTCTGCACAGTGTTCAGCTAAAACTACAAGTTAGTGTAGTGCGACCTCTGCACAGTGTTCAGCTAAAACTACAAGTTAGTGTAGTGCGACCTCTGCACAGTGTTCAGCTAAAGCTACAAGTTAGTGTAGTGCGTCCTCCTCACAGTGTTCAGCTAAAGCTACAAGTTAGTTTAGTGTGACCTCTGCACAGTGTTCAGCTAAAGCTACAAGTAAGGGTAGTGCGTCCTCCTCACAGTGTTCAGCTAAAGCTACAAATTAGTTTAGTGTGACCTCTGCACAGTGTTCAGCTAAAGCTACAAGTTTGGGTAGTGCGTCCTCCTCACAGTGTTCAGCTAAAGCGTCAAGTTGGTGTAGTGCGTCCTCCTCACAGTGTTCAACTAAAACTACAAGTTAGTGTAGAGCATCCTCTGAACAGTGTTCAGCTAAAACTACAAGTTAGTGTAGTGCATCCTGTGAACAGTGTTCAGCTAAAGCTACAAGTTAGTGTAGTGCGTCCTCCTCAGTGTTCAGCTAAAGCTACAAGTTAGGGTAGTGCGTCCTCTGAACAGAGTTCAGCTAAAACTACAAGTTAGTGTAGTGCGACCTCTGCTCAGTAATCAGCTAAAGCTACAAGTTGGTGTAGTGCGTCCTCCTAACAGTGTTCAGCTAAAACTACAAGTTAGTGTAGTGCGACCTCTGCACAGTGTTCAGCTAAAGCTACAAATTAGTGTAGTGCGTCCTCCTCACAGTGTTCAGCTAAAACTACAAGTTAGTGTAGTTTGACCTCTGCTCAGTGTTCAGCTAAAGCTACAAGTTAGTGTAGTGCGTCCTCTGAACAGTGTTCAGCTAAAACTACAAGTTAGTGTAGTGCGAAATCTGCACAGTGTTCAGCTAAAGCTACAAGTTAGTGTAGTGCGTCCTCCTCACAGTGTTCAGCTAAAACTACAAGTTAGTGTAGTGCATCCTCTGAACAGTGTTGAGCTAAAACTACAAGTTAGTGTAGAGCATCCTCTGAACAGTGTTCAGCTAAAACTACAAGTTAGTGTAGTGCGTCCTGTGAACAGTGTTCAGCTAAAGCTAAAAGTTAGTGTAGTGCGTCCTCCTCAGTGTTCAGTTAAAGCTACAAGTTAGGGTAGTGCGTCCTCTGAACAGAGTTCAGCTAAAACTACAAGTTAGTGTAGTGAGACCTCTGCTCAGTGTTCAGCTAAAGCTACAAGTTGGTGTAGTGCGTCCTCCTCACAGTGTTCAGCTAAAACTACAAGTTAGTGTAGTGCGACCTCTGCACAGTGTTCAGCTAAAGCTACAAATTAGTGTAGTGTGTCCTCCTTACAGTGTTCAGCTAAAACTACAAGTTAGTGTAGTTTGACCTCTGCTCAGTGTTCAGCTAAAGCTACAAGTTAGTGTAGTGCGTCCTCCTCACAGTGTTCAGCTAAAACTACAAGTTAGTGTAGTGAATCCTCTGAACAGTGTTCAGCTAAAACTACAAGTTAGTGTAGTGCGTCCTGTGAACAGTGTTCAGCTAAAGCTACAAGTTAGTGTAGTGCGTCCTCCTCAGTGTTCAGCTAAAGCTAAAAGTTAGGGTAGTGCGTCCTCTGAACAGAGTTCAGCTAAAACTACAAGTTAGTGTAGTGAGACCTCTGCTCAGTGTTCAGCTAAAGCTACAAGTTGGTGTAGTGCGTCCTCCTCACAGTGTTCAGCTAAAACTACAAGTTAGTGTAGTGCGACCTCTGCACAGTGTTCAGCTAAAGCTACAAATTAGTGTAGTACGTCCTCCTCACAGTGTTCAGCTTAAACTACAAGTTAGTGTAGTTTGACCTCTGCACAGTGTTCAGCTAAAGCTACAAGTTAGTGTAGTTCGTCCTCTGAACAGTGTTCAGCTAAAACTACAAGTTAGTTTAGTGCGACCTCTGCTCAGTGTTCAGCTAAAGCTACAAATTGGTGTAGTGCGTCCTCCTCACAGTGTTCAGCTAAAGCTACAAGTTAGTTTAGTGTGACCTCTGCACAGTGTTCAGCTAAAGCTACAAATTAGTGTAGTGCGTCCTCCTCACAGTGTTCAGCTAAAACTACAAGTTAGTGTAGTTTGACCTCTGCTCAGTGTTCAGCTAAAGCTACAAGTTAGTGTAGTGCGTCCTCTGAACAGTGTTCAGCTAAAACTATAAGTTAGTGTAGTGCGAAATCTGCACAGTGTTCAGCTAAAGCTACAAGTTAGTGTAGTGCGTCCTCCTCACAGTGTTCAGCTAAAACTACAAGTTAGTGTAGTGCATCCTCTGAACAGTGTTGAGCTAAAACTACAAGTTAGTGTAGAGCATCCTCTGAACAGTGTTCAGCTAAAACTACAAGTTAGTGTAGTGCGTCCTGTGAACAGTGTTCAGCTAAAGCTAAAAGTTAGTGTAGTGCGTCCTCCTCAGTGTTCAGTGAAAGCTACAAGTTAGGGTAGTGCGTCCTCTGAACAGAGTTCAGCTAAAACTACAAGTTAGTGTAGTGAGACCTCTGCTCAGTGTTCAGCTAAAGCTACAAGTTGGTGTAGTGCGTCCTCCTCACAGTGTTCAGCTAAAACTACAAGTTAGTGTAGTGCGACCTCTGCACAGTGTTCAGCTAAAGCTACAAATTAGTGTAGTGTGTCCTCCTCACAGTGTTAAGCTAAAACTACAAGTTAGTGTAGTTTGACCTCTGCTCAGTGTTCAGCTAAAGCTACAAGTTAGTGTAGTGCGTCCTCCTCACAGTGTTCAGCTAAAACTACAAGTTAGTGTAGTGAATCCTCTGAACAGTGTTCAGCTAAAACTACAAGTTAGTGTAGTGCGACCTCTGCACAGTGTTCAGCTAAAGCTACAAATTAGTGTAGTACGTCCTCCTCACAGTGTTCAGCTTAAACTACAAGTTTTTGTAGTTTGACCTCTGCACAGTGTTCAGCTAAAGCTACAAGTTAGTGTAGTGCGTCCTCTGAACAGTGTTCAGCTAAAACTACAAGTTAGTGTAGTGCGACCTCTGCTCAGTGTTCAGCTAAAGCTACAAATTGGTGTAGTGCGTCCTCCTCACAGTGTTCAGCTAAAGCTACAAGTTAGTTTAGTGTGACCTCTGCACAGTGTTCAGCTAAAGCTACAAGTTAGTGTACTGCGTCTTCTGAACAGTGTTCAGCTAAAGCCACAAGTTAGTTTAGTGTGACCTCTGCACAGTGTTCAGCTAAAGCTACAAGTTAGGTTAGTGCGTCCTCTGAACAGAGTTCAGCTAAAACTACAAGTTAGTGTAGTGCGACCTCTGCTCAGTGTTCAGCTAAAGCTACAAGTTGGTGTAGTGCGTCCTCCTCACAGTGTTCAGCTAAAACTACAAGTTAGTGTAGTGTGACCTCTGCACAGCGTTCAGCTAAAGCTACAAGTTAGTGTAGTGCATCCTCTGAACAGTGTTCAGCTAAAACTACAAGTTAGTGTAGTGCGACCTCTGCTCAGTGTTCAGCTAAAGCTACAAATTGGTGTAGTGCGTCCTCCTCACAGTGTTCAGCTAAAGCTACAAGTTAGTTTAGTGTGACTTCTGCACAGTGTTCAGCTAAAGCTACAAGTTAGTGTAGTGCGTCCTCCTCACAGTGTTCAGCTAAAACTACAAGTTAGTGTAGTGAATCCTCTGAACAGTGTTCAGCTAAAACTACAAGTTAGTGTAGTGCGACCTCTGCACAGTGTTCAGCTAAAGCTACAAATTAGCGTAGTACGTCCTCCTCACAGTGTTCAGCTTAAACTACAAGTTTTTGTAGTTTGACCTCTGCACAGTGTTCAGCTAAAGCTACAAGTTAGTGTAGTGCGTCCTCTGAACAGTGTTCAGCTAAAACTACAAGTTAGTGTAGTGCGACCTCTGCTCAGTGTTCAGCTGAAGCTACAAATTGGTGTAGTGCATCCTCCTCACAGTGTTCAGCTAAAGCTACAAGTTAGTTTAGTGTGACCTCTGCACAGTGTTCAGCTAAAGCTACAAGTTAGTGTACTGCGTCTTCTGAACAGTGTTCAGCTAAAGCCACAAGTTAGTTTAGTGTGACCTCTGCACAGTGTTCAGCTAAAGCTACAAGTTAGGTTAGTGCGTCCTCTGAACAGAGTTCAGCTAAAACTACAAGTTAGTGTAGTGCGACCTCTGCTCAGTGTTCAGCTAAAGCTACAAGTTGGTGTAGTGCGTCCTCCTCACAGTGTTCAGCTAAAACTACAAGTTAGTGTAGTGTGACCTCTGCACAGTGTTCAGTTAAAGCTACAAATTAGTGTAGTGCGTCCTCACAGTGTTCAGCTAAAACTACAAGTTAGTGTAGTTTGACCTCTGCTCAGTGTTCAGCTAAAGCTACAAGTTAGTGTAGTGCATCCTCTGAACAGTGTTCAGCTAAAACTACAAGTTAGTGTAGTGCGACCTCTGCTCAGTGTTCAGCTAAAGCTACAAATTGGTGTAGTGCGTCCTCCTCACAGTGTTCAGCTAAAGCTACAAGTTAGTTTAGTGTGACTTCTGCACAGTGTTCAGCTAAAACTACAAGTTAGTGTAGTGCGTCCTCCTCACAGTGTTCAGCTAAAACTACAAGTTAGTGTAGTGAATCCTCTGAACAGTGTTCAGCTAAAACTACAAGTTAGTGTAGTGCGACCTCTGCACAGTGTTCAGCTAAAGCTACAAATTAGTGTAGTACGTCCTCCTCACAGTGTTCAGCTTAAACTACAAGTTTTTGTAGTTTGACCTCTGCACAGTGTTCAGCTAAAGCTACAAGTTAGTGTAGTGCGTCCTCTGAACAGTGTTCAGCTAAAACTACAAGTTAGTGTAGTGCGACCTCTGCTCAGTGTTCAGCTAAAGCTACAAATTGGTGTAGTGCGTCCTCCTCACAGTGTTCAGCTAAAGCTACAAGTTAGTTTAGTGTGACTTCTGCACAGTGTTCAGCTAAAGCTACAAGTTAGTGTACTGCGTCATCTGAACAGTGTTCAGCTAAAGCCACAAGTTAGTTTAGTGTGACCTCTGCACAGTGTTCAGCTAAAGCTACAAGTTAGGTTAGTGTGTCCTCTGAACAGAGTTCAGCTAAAACTGCAAGTTAGTGTAGTGCGACCTCTGCTCAGTGTTCAGCTAAAGCTACAAGTTGGTGTAGTGCGTCCTCCTCACAGTGTTAAGCTAAAACTACAAGTTAATGTAGTGCAACCTCTGCACAGTGTTCAGTTAAAGCTACAAATTAGTGTAGTGCGTCCTCCACACAGTGTTCAGCTAAAACTACAAGTTAGTGTAGTGCGACCTCTGCACAGTGTTCAGCTAAAGCTACAAGTTAGTGTAGTGCGTCCACCTAACAGTGTTCAGCTAAAAGTACATGTTAGTGTAGTGCGACTTCTGCACAGTATTCAGCTAAAACTACAAGTTAGTGTAGTGCGTCCTGTGAACAGTGTTCAGCTAAAGCTACAAGTTAGTGTAGTGTGTCCTCCTCAGTGTTCAGCTAAAGCTACAAGTTAGGGTAGTGCGTCCTCTGAACAGAGTTCAGCTAAAACTACAAGTTAGTGTAGTGAGACCTCTGCTCAGTGTTCAGCTAAAGCTACAAGTTGGTGTAGTGCGTCCTCCTCACAGTGTTCAGCTAAAACTACAAGTTAGTGTAGTGCGACCTCTGCACAGTGTTCAGCTAAAGCTACAAATTAGTGTAGTGCGTCCTCCTCACAGTGTTCAGCTAAAACTACAAGTTAGTGTAGTTTGACCTCTGCTCAGTGTTCAGCTAAAGCTACAAGTTAGTGTAGTGCGTCCTCTGAACAGTGTTCAGCTAAAACTACAAGTTAGTGTAGTGCGACCTCTGCACAGTGTTCAGCTAAAGCTACAAGTTAGTGTAGTGCGTCCTCCTCACAGTGTTCAGCTAAAACTACAAGTTAGTGTAGTGCGACCTCTGCACAGGGTTCAGCTAAAGCTACAAGTTAGTGTAGTGCGTCCTCCTCACAGTGTTCAGCTAAAACTACAAGTTAGTGTAGTGCATCCTCTGAACAGTGTTCAGCTAAAACTGCAAATTAGTGTAGTGCGTCCTGTGAACAGTGTTCAGCTAAAGCTACAAGTTAGTGTAGTGCGTCCTCCTCACACTGTTCAGCTAAAGCTACAAGTTAGGGTAGTGCGTCCTCTGAACAGAGTTCAGCTAAAACTACAAGTTAGTGTAGTGCAACCTCTGCTCAGTGTTCAGCTAAAGCTACAAGTTGGTGTAGTGCGTCCTCCACACAGTGTTCAGCTAAAACTACAAGTTAGTGTAGTGCGACCTCTGCACAGTGTTCAGCTAAAGCTACAAGTTAGTGTAGTGTGTTTTCCTCACAATGTTCAGCTAAAATTACAAGTTAGTGTAGTGCGACCTCTGCACAGTGTTAAGCTAAAGCTACAAGTTAGTGTAGTGCGTCCTCCTCACAGTGTTCAGCTAAAACTACAAGTTAGTGTAGTGCATCCTCTGAACAGTGTTGAGCTAAAACTACAAGTTAGTGTAGAGCATCCTCTGAACAGTGTTCAGCTAAAACTACAAGTTAGTGTAGTGCGTCCTGTGAACAGTGTTCAGCTAAAGCTAAAAGTTAGTGTAGTGCGTCCTCCTCAGTGTTCAGTTAAAGCTACAAGTTAGGGTAGTGCGTCCTCTGAACAGAGTTCAGCTAAAACTACAAGTTAGTGTAGTGAGACCTCTGCTCAGTGTTCAGCTAAAGCTACAAGTTGGTGTAGTGCGTCCTCCTCACAGTGTTCAGCTAAAACTACAAGTTAGTGTAGTGCGACCTCTGCACAGTGTTCAGCTAAAGCTACAAATTAGTGTAGTGTGTCCTCCTTACAGTGTTCAGCTAAAACTACAAGTTAGTGTAGTTTGACCTCTGCTCAGTGTTCAGCTAAAGCTACAAGTTAGTGTAGTGCGTCCTCCTCACAGTGTTCAGCTAAAACTACAAGTTAGTGTAGTGAATCCTCTGAACAGTGTTCAGCTAAAACTACAAGTTAGTGTAGTGCGTCCTGTGAACAGTGTTCAGCTAAAGCTACAAGTTAGTGTAGTGCGTCCTCCTCAGTGTTCAGCTAAAGCTAAAAGTTAGGGTAGTGCGTCCTCTGAACAGAGTTCAGCTAAAACTACAAGTTAGTGTAGTGAGACCTCTGCTCAGTGTTCAGCTAAAGCTACAAGTTGGTGTAGTGCGTCCTCCTCACAGTGTTCAGCTAAAACTACAAGTTAGTGTAGTGCGACCTCTGCACAGTGTTCAGCTAAAGCTACAAATTAGTGTAGTACGTCCTCCTCACAGTGTTCAGCTTAAACTACAAGTTAGTGTAGTTTGACCTCTGCACAGTGTTCAGCTAAAGCTACAAGTTGGTGTAGTTTGTCCTCTGAACAGTGTTCAGCTAAAACTACAAGTTAGTGTAGTGCGACCTCTGCTCAGTGTTCAGCTAAAGCTACAAATTGGTGTAGTGCGTCCTCCTCACAGTGTTCAGCTAAAGCTACAAGTTAGTTTAGTGTGACCTCTGCACAGTGTTCAGCTAAAGCTACAAATTAGTGTAGTGCGTCCTCCTCACAGTGTTCAGCTAAAACTACAAGTTAGTGTAGTTTGACCTCTGCTCAGTGTTCAGCTAAAGCTACAAGTTAGTGTAGTGCGTCCTCTGAACAGTGTTCAGCTAAAACTATAAGTTAGTGTAGTGCGAAATCTGCACAGTGTTCAGCTAAAGCTACAAGTTAGTGTAGTGCGTCCTCCTCACAGTGTTCAGCTAAAACTACAAGTTAGTGTAGTGCATCCTCTGAACAGTGTTGAGCTAAAACTACAAGTTAGTGTAGAGCATCCTCTGAACAGTGTTCAGCTAAAACTACAAGTTAGTGTAGTGCGTCCTGTGAACAGTGTTCAGCTAAAGCTAAAAGTTAGTGTAGTGCGTCCTCCTCAGTGTTCAGTGAAAGCTACAAGTTAGGGTAGTGCGTCCTCTGAACAGAGTTCAGCTAAAACTACAAGTTAGTGTAGTGAGACCTCTGCTCAGTGTTCAGCTAAAGCTACAAGTTGGTGTAGTGCGTCCTCCTCACAGTGTTCAGCTAAAACTACAAGTTAGTGTAGTGCGACCTCTGCACAGTGTTCAGCTAAAGCTACAAATTAGTGTAGTGTGTCCTCCTCACAGTGTTCAGCTAAAACTACAAGTTAGTGTAGTTTGACCTCTGCTCAGTGTTCAGCTAAAGCTACAAGTTAGTGTAGTGCGTCCTCCTCACAGTGTTCAGCTAAAACTACAAGTTAGTGTAGTGAATCCTCTGAACAGTGTTCAGCTAAAACTACAAGTTAGTGTAGTGCGACCTCTGCACAGTGTTCAGCTAAAGCTACAAATTAGTGTAGTACGTCCTCCTCACAGTGTTCAGCTTAAACTACAAGTTTTTGTAGTTTGACCTCTGCACAGTGTTCAGCTAAAGCTACAAGTTAGTGTAGTGCGTCCTCTGAACAGTGTTCAGCTAAAACTACAAGTTAGTGTAGTGCGACCTCTGCTCAGTGTTCAGCTAAAGCTACAAATTAGTGTAGTGCGTCCTCCTCACAGTGTTCAGCTAAAGCTACAAGTTAGTTTAGTGTGACCTCTGCACAGTGTTCAGCTAAAGCTACAAGTTAGTGTACTGCGTCTTCTGAACAGTGTTCAGCTAAAGCCACAAGTTAGTTTAGTGTGACCTCTGCACAGTGTTCAGCTAAAGCTACAAGTTAGGTTAGTGCGTCCTCTGAACAGAGTTCAGCTAAAACTACAAGTTAGTGTAGTGCGACCTCTGCTCAGTGTTCAGCTAAAGCTACAAGTTGGTGTAGTGCGTCCTCCTCACAGTGTTCAGCTAAAACTACAAGTTAGTGTAGTGTCACCTCTGCACAGTGTTCAGTTAAAGCTACAAATTAGTGTAGTGCATCCTCACAGTGTTCAGCTAAAACTACAAGTTAGTGTAGTTTGACCTCTGCTCAGTGTTCAGCTAAAGCTACAAGTTAGTGTAGTGCATCCTCTGAACAGTGTTCAGCTAAAACTACAAGTTAGTGTAGTGCGACCTCTGCTCAGTGTTCAGCTAAAGCTACAAATTGGTGTAGTGCGTCCTCCTCACAGTGTTCAGCTAAAGCTACAAGTTAGTTTAGTGTGACTTCTGCACAGTGTTCAGCTAAAGCTACAAGTTAGTGTAGTGCGTCCTCCTCACAGTGTTCAGCTAAAACTACAAGTTAGTGTAGTGAATCCTCTGAACAGTGTTCAGCTAAAACTACAAGTTAGTGTAGTGCGACCTCTGCACAGTGTTCAGCTAAAGCTACAAATTAGTGTAGTACGTCCTCCTCACAGTGTTCAGCTTAAACTACAAGTTTTTGTAGTTTGACCTCTGCACAGTGTTCAGCTAAAGCTACAAGTTAGTGTAGTGCGTCCTCTGAACAGTGTTCAGCTAAAACTACAAGTTAGTGTAGTGCGACCTCTGCTCAGTGTTCAGCTAAAGCTACAAATTGGTGTAGTGCGTCCTCCTCACAGTGTTCAGCTAAAGCTACAAGTTAGTTTAGTGTGACCTCTGCACAGTGTTCAGCTAAAGCTACAAGTTAGTGTACTGCGTCTTCTGAACAGTGTTCAGCTAAAGCCACAAGTTAGTTTAGTGTGACCTCTGCACAGTGTTCAGCTAAAGCTACAAGTTAGGTTAGTGCGTCCTCTGAACAGAGTTCAGCTAAAACTACAAGTTAGTGTAGTGCGACCTCTGCTCAGTGTTCAGCTAAAGCTACAAGTTGGTGTAGTGCGTCCTCCTCACAGTGTTCAGCTAAAACTACAAGTTAGTGTAGTGTGACCTCTGCACAGTGTTCAGTTAAAGCTACAAATTAGTGTAGTGCGTCCTCACAGTGTTCAGCTAAAACTACAAGTTAGTGTAGTTTGACCTCTGCTCAGTGTTCAGCTAAAGCTACAAGTTAGTGTAGTGCATCCTCTGAACAGTGTTCAGCTAAAACTACAAGTTAGTGTAGTGCGACCTCTGCTCAGTGTTCAGCTAAAGCTACAAATTGGTGTAGTGCGTCCTCCTCACAGTGTTCAGCTAAAGCTACAAGTTAGTTTAGTGTGACTTCTGCACAGTGTTCAGCTAAAGCTACAAGTTAGTGTAGTGCGTCCTCCTCACAGTGTTCAGCTAAAACTACAAGTTAGTGTAGTGAATCCTCTGAACAGTGTTCAGCTAAAACTACAAGTTAGTGTAGTGCGACCTCTGCACAGTGTTCAGCTAAAGCTACAAATTAGTGTAGTACGTCCTCCTCACAGTGTTCAGCTTAAACTACAAGTTTTTGTAGTTTGACCTCTGCACAGTGTTCAGCTAAAGCTACAAGTTAGTGTAGTGCGTCCTCTGAACAGTGTTCAGCTAAAACTACAAGTTAGTGTAGTGCGACCTCTGCTCAGTGTTCAGCTAAAGCTACAAATTGGTGTAGTGCGTCCTCCTCACAGTGTTCAGCTAAAGCTACAAGTTAGTTTAGTGTGACCTCTGCACAGTGTTCAGCTAAAGCTACAAGTTAGTGTACTGCGTCTTCTGAACAGTGTTCAGCTAAAGCCACAAGTTAGTTTAGTGTGACCTCTGCACAGTGTTCAGCTAAAGCTACAAGTTAGGTTAGTGCGTCCTCTGAACAGAGTTCAGCTAAAACTACAAGTTAGTGTAGTGCGACCTCTGCTCAGTGTTCAGCTAAAGCTACAAGTTGGTGTAGTGCGTCCTCCTCACAGTGTTCAGCTAAAACTACAAGTTAGTGTAGTGTGACCTCTGCACAGTGTTCAGTTAAAGCTACAAATTAGTGTAGTGCGTCCTCACAGTGTTCAGCTAAAACTACAAGTTAGTGTAGTTTGACCTCTGCTCAGTGTTCAGCTAAAGCTACAAGTTAGTGTAGTGCATCCTCTGAACAGTGTTCAGCTAAAACTACAAGTTAGTGTAGTGCGACCTCTGCTCAGTGTTCAGCTAAAGCTACAAATTGGTGTAGTGCGTCCTCCTCACAGTGTTCAGCTAAAGCTACAAGTTAGTTTAGTGTGACTTCTGCACAGTGTTCAGCTAAAGCTACAAGTTAGTGTAGTGCGTCCTCCTCACAGTGTTCAGCTAAAACTACAAGTTAGTGTAGTGAATCCTCTGAACAGTGTTCAGCTAAAACTACAAGTTAGTGTAGTGCGACCTCTGCACAGTGTTCAGCTAAAGCTACAAATTAGTGTAGTACGTCCTCCTCACAGTGTTCAGCTTAAACTACAAGTTTTTGTAGTTTGACCTCTGCACAGTGTTCAGCTAAAGCTACAAGTTAGTGTAGTGCGTCCTCTGAACAGTGTTCAGCTAAAACTACAAGTTAGTGTAGTGCGACCTCTGCTCAGTGTTCAGCTAAAGCTACAAATTGGTGTAGTGCGTCCTCCTCACAGTGTTCAGCTAAAGCTACAAGTTAGTTTAGTGTGACCTCTGCACAGTGTTCAGCTAAAGCTACAAGTTAGTGTACTGCGTCTTCTGAACAGTGTTCAGCTAAAGCCACAAGTTAGTTTAGTGTGACCTCTGCACAGTGTTCAGCTAAAGCTACAAGTTAGGTTAGTGCGTCCTCTGAACAGAGTTCAGCTAAAACTACAAGTTAGTGTAGTGCGACCTCTGCTCAGTGTTCAGCTAAAGCTACAAGTTGGTGTAGTGCGTCCTCCTCACAGTGTTCAGCTAAAACTACAAGTTAGTGTAGTGTGACCTCTGCACAGTGTTCAGTTAAAGCTACAAATTAGTGTAGTGCGTCCTCACAGTGTTCAGCTAAAACTACAAGTTAGTGTAGTTTGACCTCTGCTCAGTGTTCAGCTAAAGCTACAAGTTAGTGTAGTGCATCCTCTGAACAGTGTTCAGCTAAAACTACAAGTTAGTGTAGTGCGACCTCTGCTCAGTGTTCAGCTAAAGCTACAAATTGGTGTAGTGCGTCCTCCTCACAGTGTTCAGCTAAAACTACAAGTTAGTTTAGTGTGACTTCTGCACAGTGTTCAGCTAAAGCTACAAGTTAGTGTACTGCGTCATCTGAACAGTGTTCAGCTAAAGCCACAAGTTAGTTTAGTGTGACCTCTGCACAGTGTTCAGCTAAAGCTACAAGTTAGGTTAGTGTGTCCTCTGAACAGAGTTCAGCTAAAACTACAAGTTAGTGTAGTGCGACCTCTGCTCAGTGTTCAGCTAAAGCTACAAGTTAGTGTAGTGCGTCCTCCTCACAGTGTTCAGCTAAAACTACAAGTTAATGTAGTGCAACCTCTGCACAGTGTTCAGTTAAAGCTACAAATTAGTGTAGTGCGTCCTCCACACAGTGTTCAGCTAAAACTACAAGTTAGTGTAGTGCGACCTCTGCACAGTGTTCAGCTAAAGCTACAAGTTAGTGTAGTGCGTCCACCTAACAGTGTTCAGCTAAAAGTACATGTTAGTGTAGTGCGACTTCTGCACAGTATTCAGCTAAAACTACAAGTTAGTGTAGTGCGTCCTGTGAACAGTGTTCAGCTAAAGCTACAAGTTAGTGTAGTATGTCCTCCTCAGTGTTCAGCTAAAGCTACAAGTTAGGGTAGTGCGTCCTCTGAACAGAGTTCAGCTAAAACTACAAGTTATTGTAGTGAGACCTCTGCTCAGTGTTCAGCTAAAGCTACAAGTTGGTGTAGTGCGTCCTCCTCACAGTGTTCAGCTAAAACTACAAGTTAGTGTAGTGCGACCTCTGCACAGTGTTCAGCTAAAGCTACAAATTAGTGTAGTGCGTCCTCCTCACAGTGTTCAGCTAAAACTACAAGTTAGTGTAGTTTGACCTCTGCTCAGTGTTCAGCTAAAGCTACAAGTTAGTGTAGTGCGTCCTCTGAACAGTGTTCAGCTAAAACTACAAGTTAGTGTAGTGCGACCTCTGCACAGTGTTCAGCTAAAGCTACAAGTTAGTGTAGTGCGTCCTCCTCACAGTGTTCAGCTAAAACTACAAGTTAGTGTAGTGCGACCTCTGCACAGGGTTCAGCTAAAGCTACAAGTTAGTGTAGTGCGTCCTCCTCACAGTGTTCAGTTAAAACTACAAGTTAGTGTAGTGCATCCTCTGAACAGTGTTCAGATAAAACTGCAAATTAGTGTAGTGCGTCCTGTGAACAGTGTTCAGCTAAAGCTACAAGTTAGTGTAGTGCGTCCTCCTCACACTGTTCAGCTAAAGCTACAAGTTAGGGTAGTGCGTCCTCTGAACAGAGTTCAGCTAAAACTACAAGTTAGTGTAGTGCAACCTCTGCTCAGTGTTCAGCTAAAGCTACAAGTTGGTGTAGTGCGTCCTCCTCACAGTGTTCAGCTAAAACTACAAGTTAGTGTAGTGCGACCTCTGCACAGTGTTCAGCTAAAGCTACAAATTAGTGTAGTGCGTCCTCCACACAGTGTTCAGCTAAAGCTACAAGTTAGTGTACTGCGTCTTCTGAACAGTGTTCAGCTAAAGCCACAAGTTAGTTTACTGTGACCTCTGCACAGTGTTCAGCTAAAGCTACAAGTTGGTTAGTGCGTCCTCTGAACAGAGTTCAGCTAAAACTACAAGTTAGTGTAGTGCGACCTCTGCTCAGTGTTCAGCTAAAGCTACAAGTTGGTGTAGTGTGTCCTCCTCACAGTGTTCAGCTAAAACTACAAGTTAGTGTAGTGCGACCTCTGCATAGTGTTCAGTTAAAGCTACAAATTAGTGTAGTGCGTCCTCCACACAGTGTTCAGCTAAAACTACAAGTTAGTGTAGTGCGACCTCTGCACAGTGTTCAGCAAAAGCTACAAGTTAGTGTAGTGCGTCCTCCTAACAGTGTTCAGCTAAAAGTACATGTTAGTGTAGTGCAACTTCTGCACAGTGTTCAGCTAAAGCTACAAGTTAGTGTAGTGCGTCCTCCTCACAGTGTTCAGCTAAAAGTACATGTTAGTGTAGTGCGACCTCTGCACAGAGTTCAGCTAAAGCTACAAGTTAGTGTAGTGCGTCCTCCTCACAGTGTTCAGCTAAAATTACAAGTTAGTGTAGTGCATCCTCTGAACAGTGTTCAGCTAAAACTACAAGTTAGTGTAGTGCGTCCTTTGAACAGTGTTCAGCTAAAGCTACAAGTTAGTGTAGTGCGTCCTCCTCACAGTGTTCAGCTAAAGCTACAAGTTAGGGTAGTGCGTCCTCTGAACAGAGTTCAGCTAAAACTACAAGTTAGTGTAGTGCGACCTCTGCTCAGTGTTCAACTAAAGCTACAAGTTGGTGTAGTGAGTCCTCCTCACAGTGTTCAGCTAAAACTACAAGTTAGTGTAGTGTGACCTCAACACAGTGTTCAGCTAAAGCTACAAGTTAGTGTAGTGCATCCTCTGAACAGAGTTCAGCTAAATCTAGAAGTTAGTGTAGTGTGACCTCTGCTCAGTGTTCAGCTAAAGCTACAAGTTGGTGTAGTGCGTCCTCCTCACAGTGTTCAGCTAAAACTACAAGTTAGTGTAGTGCGACCTCTGCACAGTGTTCAGCTAAAGCTACAAATTAGTGTAGTGCGTCCTCCACACAGTGTTCAGCTAAAACTACAAGTTAGTGTAGTGCGACCTCTGCACAATGTTCAGCTAAAGCTACAAGTTAGTGTAGTGTGTTCTCCTCACAATGTTCAGCTAAAATTACAAGTTAGTGTAGTGCGACCTCTGCACAGTGTTAAGCTAAAGCTACAAGTTGGTGTAGTGCGTCCTCCTCACAGTGTTCAGCTAAAACTACAAGTTAGTGTGGTGCGACCTCTGCACAGTGTTCAGCTAAAGCTACAAATTAGTGTAGTGGGTCCATCTCACAGTGTTCAGCTAAAACTACAAGTTAGTGTAGTGTGACCTCTGCACAGTGTTCAGCTAAAGCTACAAGTTAGTGTGGTGTGTCCTCTGAACAGTGTTCAGCTAAAACTACAAGTTAGTGTAGTGCGACCTCTGCACAGTGTTCAGCTAAAGCTACAAGTTAGTTTGGTGTGTCCTCTGAACAGAGTTCAGCTAAAACTACAAGTTAGTGTAGTGCGACCTCTGCTCAGTGTTCAGCTAAAGCTACAAGTTGGTGTAGTGCGTCCTCCTCACAGTGTTCAGCTAAAACTACAAGTTAGTGTAGTGCGACCTCTGCACAGTATTCAGTTAAAGCTACAAATTAGTGTAGTGCGTCCTCCACACAGTGTTCAGCTAAAACTACAAGTTAGTGTAGTGCATCCTCTGAACAGTGTTCAGCTAAAACTACAAGTTAGTGTAGTGCGTCCTGTGAACAGTGTTCAGCTAAAGCTACAAGTTAGTGTAGTGCGTCCTCCTCACAGTGTTCAGCTAAAGCTACAAGTTAGGGTAATGCGTCCTCTGAGCAGAGTTCAGCTAAAACTACAAGTTAGTGTGGTGCGACCTCTGCTCAGTGTTCAGCTAAAGCTACAAGTTAGTGTGGTGTGTCCTCTGAACAGTGTTCAGCTAAAACTACAAGTTAGTGTAGTGCGACCTCTGCACAGTGTTCAGCTAAAGCTACAAGTTAGTGTGGTGTGTCCTCTGAACAGAGTTCAGCTAAAACTACAAGTTAGTGTAGTGCGACCTCTGCTCAGTGTTCAGCTAAAGCTACAAGTTGGTGTAGTGCGTCCTCCTCACAGTGTTCAGCTAAAACTACAAGTTAGTGTAGTGCAACCTCTGCACAGTGTTCAGCTAAAGCTACAAGTTAGTGTAGTGCGTCCTCCTCAAAGTGTTCAGCTAAAACTACAAGTTAGTGTAGTGTGATCTCTGCACAGTGTTCAGCTAAAGCTACAAGTTAGTGTAGTGCGTCATCCTCACATTGTTCAGCTAAAACTACAAGTTAGTGTAGTGCAACCTCTGCACAGTGTTCAGATAAAGCTAAAAGTTAGTGTAGTGCGTCCTTCTCACAGTGTTCAGCTAAAACTACAAGTTAGTTTAGTGCGACCTCTGCACAGTGTTCAGCTAAAACTACAAGTTAGTGTAGTGCGTCCTCCTCACAGTGTTCAGCTAAAGCTACAAGTTAGTGTAGTGCGTCCTCCTCACAGTGTTCAGCTAAAGCTACAAGTAAGTTTAGTTTGACCTCTGCACAGTGTTCAGCTAAAGCTATATGTTAGTGTAGTGCGTCCTATGAACAGTATTCATCTAAAAGTACAAGTTAGTGTAGTGCAACCTCTGCACAGTGTTCAGCTAAAGCTACAAGTTGGTGTAGTGCATCCTCCTCACAGTGTTCAGCTAAAACTACAAGTTAGTGTAGTGCAACCTCTGCACAGTGTTCAGCTAAAGCTACAAATTAGTTTAGTGTGACCTCTGCACAGTGTTCAGCTAAAGCTATAAGTTTGGGTAGTGCGTCCTCCTCACAGTGTTCAGCTAAAGCTATAAGTTGGTGTAGTGCGTCCCGTTCTCCTCACAGTGTTCAGCTAAAACTACAAGTTAGTGTAGTGCGACCTCTGCTCAGTGTTCAGCTAAAGCTACATATTGGTGTAGTGCGTCCTCCTCACAGTGTTCAACTAAAGCTACAAGTTAGTTTAGTGTGACCTCTGCACAGTGTTCAGCTAAATCTACAAGTTAGTGTAGTGCATCCTCTGAACAGTGTTCAGCTAAAGCTACTAGTTAGTGTAGTGCGTCCTCTGAAGAGTGTTCAGCTAAAACTACAAGTTAGTGTAGTGCGACCTCTGCTCAGTCTTCAGCTAAAGCTACAAATTGCTGTAGTGCGTCCTCCTCACAGTGTTCAGCTAAAGCTACAAGTTAGTTTAGTGTGACCTCTGCACAGTGTTCAGCTAAAGCTACAAGTTAGGGTAGTGCGTCCGCTGAACAGAGTTCAGCTAAAACTACAAGTTAGTGTAGAGCGACCTCTGCTCAGTGTTCAGCTAAAGCTACAAGTTGGTGTAGTGCGTCCTCCTCACAGTGTTCAGCTAAAGCTACAAGTTAGTGTAGTGCATCCTCTGAACAGTGTTCAGCTAAAGCTACAAATTAGTTTAGTGTGACCTCTGCTCAGTGTTCAGCTAAAGCTATAAGTTTGGGTAGTGTGTCCGCCTCACAGTGTGTAGTGTGTCCTCCTCACAGTGTTCAGCTAAAACTACAAGTTAGTGTAGTGCGTCCTCTAAACAGTGTTCAGCTAAAACTACAAGTTAGTGTAGTGCAACCTCTGCACAGTGTTCAGCTAAAGCTACAAGTTGGTGTAGTGCTTCCTCCTCACAGTGTTCAGCTAAAACTACAAGTTAGTGTAGTGTGACCTCTGCACAGTGTTCAGCTAAAGCTACAAGTTAGTGTAGTGCATTTTCCGCACAGTGTTAAGCTAAAACCACAAGTTAATGTAGTGCGACCTCTGCAAAGTGTTCAGCTAAAGCTACAAGTTAGTGTAGTGTATCCTCCTCACAATGTTCAGCTAAAACTACAAGTTAGTGTAGTGCGACCTCTGCACAGTGTCCAGCTAAAGCTACAAGTAAGTGTAGTGCTTCCTCCTCACAGTATTCAGCTAAAACTACAAGTTAGTGTAATGTGACCTCTGCACAGTGTTCAGCTAAAGCTACATGTTAGTGCAGTGCGTCCTCCTCACAGTGTTCAGCTAAAAATACAAGTTAGTGTAGTGTGTCCTCTGAACAGTGTTCAGCTAAAACTACAAAGTTAGTGTAGTGCATCCTCTGAACAGTGTTCAGCTAAAGCTACAAGTTAGTGCAGTGTGTCCTCCTCACAATGTTCAGCTAAAGCTACAAGTTAGTTTAGTGTGACCTCTGCACAGTGTTCAGCTAAAGCTACAAGTAGGGGTAGTGCGTCCTCCTCATAGTGTTCAGCTAAAGCTACAAATTAGTTTAGTGTGACCTCTGCTCAGTGTTCAGCTAAAGCTATAAGTTTGGGTAGTGCGTCCGCCTCACAGTGTTCAGCTAAAGCTACAAGTTGGTGTAGTGCGTCCCGTCCTCCTCACAGTGTTCAACTAAAACTACAAGTTAGTGTAGTGCGTCCTCTGAACAGTGTTTAGCTAAAGCTACAAGTTAGTGTAGTGCGTCCTCCTCACAATGTTCAGCTAAAGCTACAAGTTAGTTTAGTGTGACCTCTGCACAGTGTTCAGCTAAAGCTACAAGTAAGGGTAGTGCTTCCTCCTCACAGTGTTCAGCTAAAGCTACAAATTAGTTTAGTGTGACCTCTGCACAGTGTTCAGCTAAAGCTATAAGTTTGGGTAGTGCGTCCTCCTCACAGTGTTCAGCTAAAGCTATAAGTTGGTGTAGTGCGTCCCGTTCTCCTCACAGTGTTCAGCTAAAACTACAAGTTAGTGTAGTGCGACCTCTGCACAGTGTTCAGCTAAAGCTACAAGTTAGTGTAGTGCGTCCTCCTCACAGTGTTCAGATAAAACTACAAGTTAGTGTAGTGCATCCTCTGAAGAGTGTTCAGCTAAAACTACAAGTTAGTGTAGTGCGTCCTCTAAACAGTGTTCAGCTAAAGCTACAAGTTAGTGTAGTGCGTCCTCTGAACAGTGTTCAGCTAAAGCTACAAGTTAGTGTAGTGAATCCTCCTCACAGTGTTCAGCTAAAACTACAAGTTAATGTAGTGCGACCTCTGCAAAGTGTTCAGCTAAAGCTACAAGTTAGTGTAGTGTGTCCTCCTCACAGTGTTCAGCTAAAGCTACAAGTTAGTGTAGTGCATCCTCTGAACAGTGTTCAGCTAAAGCTACAAGTTAGTGTATTGCATCCTCCTCAGAGTGTTCAGCTAAAGCTACAAGTTAGTTTAGTGTGACCTCTGCACAGTGTTCAGCTAAAGCTACAAGTAAGGGTAGTGCGTCCTCCTCACAGTGTTCAGCTAAAGCTACAAATTAGTTTAGTGTGACCTCTGCACAGTGTTCAGCTAAAGCTATAAGTTTGGGTAGTGCGTCCTCTTCACAGTGTTCAGCTAAAGCTACAAGTTGGTGTAGTGCGTCACGTCCTCCTCACAGTGTTCAACTAAAACTACAAGTTAGTGTAGTGAGACCTCTGCCCAGTGTTCAGCTAAAGCTTCAAGTTAGTGTAATACGTCCTCCTCACAGTGTTCAGCTAAAACTACAAGTTAGTGTAGTGCATCCTCTGAACAGTGTTCAGCTAAAACTACAAGTTAGTGTAGTGCGTCCTCTAAACAGTGTTCAGCTAAAGCTACAAGTTAGTGTAGTGCGTCCTCTGAACAGTGTTCAGCTAAAGCTACAAGTTAGTGTAGTGAATCCTCCTCACAGTGTTCAGCTAAAACTACAAGTTAATGTAGTGCGACCTCTGCAAAGTGTTCAGCTAAAGCTACAAGTTAGTGTAGTGTGTCCTCCTCACAGTGTTCAGCTAAAGCTACAAGGTAGTGTAGTGCATCCTCTGAACAGTGTTCAGCTAAAGCTACAAGTTAGTGTATTGCATCCTCCTCAGAGTGTTCAGCTAAAGCTACAAGTTAGTTTAGTGTGACCTCTGCACAGTGTTCAGCTAAAGCTACAAGTAAGGGTAGTGCGTCCTCCTCACAGTGTTCAGCTAAAGCTACAAATTAGTTTAGTGTGACCTCTGCACAGTGTTCAGCTAAAGCTATAAGTTTGGGTAGTGCGTCCTCTTCACAGTGTTCAGCTAAAGCTACAAGTTGGTGTAGTGCGTCACGTCCTCCTCACAGTGTTCAACTAAAACTACAAGTTAGTGTAGTGAGACCTCTGCCCAGTGTTCAGCTAAAGCTTCAAGTTAGTGTAATACGTCCTCCTCACAGTGTTCAGCTAAAACTACCAGTTAGTGTAGTGCGTCCTCTAAACAGTGTTCAGCTAAAGCTACAAGTTAGTGTAGTGCGTCCTCCTCACAGTGTTCAGCTAAAGCTACAAGTTAGTGTAGTGCGACCTCTGCCCAGTGTTCAGCTAAAGCTACAAGTTAGTGTAATGCGTCCTTTTCACAGTGTTCAGCTAAAACTACAAGTTAGTGTAGTGTGTCCTCTAAACAGTGTTCAGCTAAAACTACAAGTTAGTGTAGTGCATCCTCTGAACAGTGTTCAGCTAAAACTACAAGTTAGTGTAGTGCGTCCTCTAAACAGTGTTCAGCTAAAGCTACAAGTTAGTGTAGTGCGTCCTCCTCACAGTGTTCAGCTAAAGCTACAAGTTAGTTTAGTGTGACCTCTGCACAGTGTTCAGCTAAAACTACAAGTTAGTGTAGTGTGTCCTCTGAACAGTATTCAGCTAAAACTACAAGTTAGTGTAGTGAGACCTCTGCTCAGTGTTCAGCTAAAGCTACAAATTGGTGTAGTGCGTCCTCCTCACAGTGTTCAGCTAAAGCTACAAGTTAGTTTAGTGTGACCTCTGCACAGTGTTCAGTTAAAGCTACAAGTTAGTGTAGTGAATCCTCCTCACAGTGTTCAGCTAAAACTACAAGTTAATGTAGTGCGACCTCTGCAAAGTGTTCAGCTAAAGCTACAAGTTAGTGTAGTGTGTCCTCCTCACAGTGTTCAGCTACAGCTACAAGTTAGTGTTTTGCATCCTACTGAACAGTGTTCAGCTAAAGCTACAAGTTAGTGTAGTGCATCCTCCTCACAGTGTTCAGCTAAAGCTACAAGTTAGTTTAGTGTGACCTCTGCACAGTGTTCAGCTAAAGCTACAAGTAAGGGTAGTGCGTCCTCCTCACAGTGTTCAGCTAAAGCTACAAGTTAGTTTAGTGTGACCTCTGCACAGTGTTTAGCTAAAGCTATAAGTTTGGGTAGTGCGTCCTCTTCACAGTGTTCAGCTAAAGCTACAAGTTGGTGTAGTGTGTCACGTCCTCCTCACAGTGTTCAACTAAAACTACAAGTTAGTGTAGTGAGACCTCTGCCCAGTGTTCAGCTAAAGCTTCAAGTTAGTGTAATACGTCCTCCTCACAGTGTTCAGCTAAAACTACAAGTTAGTGTAGTGCATCCTCTGAACAGTGTTCAGCTAAAACTACAAGTTAGTGTAGTGCGTCCTCTAAACAGTGTTCAGCTAAAACTACATGTTAGTGTAGTGCATCCTCTGAACAGTGTTCAGCTAAAACTACAAGTTAGTGTAGTGCGTCCTCTAAACAGTGTTCGGCTAAAGCTACAAGTTAGTGTAGTGCGTCCTCCTCACAGTGTTCAGCTAAAGCTACAAGTTAGTTTAGTGTGACCTCTGCACAGTGTTCAGCTAAAACTACAAGTTAGTGTAGTGCGTCCTCTGAACAGTATTCAGCTAACACTACAAGTTAGTGTAGTGCGACCTCTGCTCAGTGTTCAGCTAAAGCTACAAATTGGTGTAGTGCGTCCTCCTCACAGTGTTCAGCTAAAGCTACAAGTTAGTTTAGTGTGACCTCTGCACAGTGTTCAGCTAAAGCTACAAGTTAGTGTAGTGAATCCTCCTCACAGTGTTCAGCTAAAACTACAAGTTAATGTAGTGCGACCTCTGCAAAGTGTTCAGCTAAAGCTACAAGTTAGTGTAGTGTGTCCTCCTCACAGTGTTCAGCTAAAGCTACAAGTTAGTGTAGTGCATCCTCTGAACAGTGTTCAGCTAAAGCTACAACTTAGTGTAGTGCATCCTCCTCACAGTGTTCAGCTAAAGCTACAAGTTAGTTTAGTGTGACCTCTGCACAGTGTTCAGCTAAAGCTACAAGTAAGGGTAGTGCGTCCTCCTCACAGTGTTCAGCTAAAGCTACAAATTAGTTTAGTGTGACCTCTGCACAGTGTTCAGCTAAAGCTATAAGTTTGGGTAGTGTGTCCTCTTCACAGTGTTCAGCTAAAGCTAAAAGTTAGTGTAGTGTTTCACGTCCTCCTCACAGTGTTCAACTAAAACTACAAGTTAGTGTAGTGAGACCTCTGCCCAGTGTTCAGCTAAAGCTTCAAGTTAGTGTAATACGTCCTCCTCACAGTGTTCAGCTAAAACTACAAGTTAGTGTAGTGCATCCTCTGAACAGTGTTGAGCTAAAACTACAAGTTAGTGTAGTGCGTCCTCTAAACAGTGTTCAGCTAAAGCTACAAGTTAGTGTAGTGCGTCCTCCTCACAGTGTTCAGCTAAAGCTACAAGTTAGTGTAGTGCGACCTCTGCCCAGTGTTCAGCTAAAGCTACAAGTTAGTGTAATGCGTCCTTTTCACAGTGTTCAGCTAAAACTACAAGCTAGTGTAGTGTGTCCTCTAAACAGTGTTCAGCTAAAACTACAAGTTAGTGTAGTGCATCCTCTGAACAGTGTTCAGCTAAAACTACAAGTTAGTGTAGTGCGTCCTCTAAACAGTGTTCAGCTAAAGCTACAAGTTAGTGTAGTGCGTC